>NC_092036.1:81418739-81580695 GCF_003086295.3 Arachis hypogaea
TGGCGTTACATACAGCTCAGAACCCAGTTTAAGCTGGAACTGCAAAAAAAAAAAAACTGGCATGAGCGTTTACTCAGAAAAGGTCTCTACACATGAAGCTTCAATGCTCAGCCCAAGCACACACTAAGTGGACCCAGAAGTGGATTTTTATGTCATTTCTCATTTCTGTATACTAGGTTACTAGTTCACTATTAATAGGATCTTTTGACATTGTATCTGTACCTCATGACACTTTACACGTTTCTTTTGTATATCTTCCTACAGCATGAGTCTCTAAACCCCATGGTTGGGGGTGAGGAGCTCTGCTGGTGTCTTGATGGATTAATGCAATTACTACTGTTTTTCATTCAATCATGCTTGCTTCCATTCTAAGATATCACTTGTTCTTAACCCGGATGAATGTGATGATCCGTGACACTCATCATATTCTCAACTATGAATGCGTGCCTGACAACCACTCCGTTCTATCATAGATGAGTAGATATCTCTTGGATTCCTTAACCAGAATCTTCGTGGTATAAGCTAGAACTGATGGCGGCATTCAAGAGAATCCGGAAGGTCTAAACCTTGTCTGTGGTATTCTGAGAAGGATTCAATGATGAATGACTGTGACGAGCTTCAAACTCCTGAGGGCGGGGCGTTAGTGACAGATGCAAAAGAATCACTGGATTCTATTCCGGCCTGATTGAGAACCGACAGATGGATAGCCGTGCCGTGACAGGGTGCGTTGAACATTTCCACTGAGAGGATGGGAGGTAGCCACTGACAACGGTGAAACCCTTGCATACAGCTTGCCATGGAAGGAGCCTTGCGTGCTTGAGAAGAAGACAGTAGGAAAGCAGAGATTCAGAAGATGGAGCATCTCCAAAACCTCAACCTATTCCCCATTACTGCAAAACAAGTACTTATTTCATGTTCTTTTACTTTTCACAATTAACCCTGATAATTATTGATATCCTGACTAAGATTTACAAGATAACCATAGCTTGCTCAAGCCGATAATCTCCGTGGGATCGACCCTTACTCACGTAAGGTATTACTTGGACGACCCAGTGCACTTGCTGGTTAGTTGTGCGGGGTTGCAAAAGTGTGATTGCAATTTCGTGCACCAAGTTTTTGGCGCCGTTGCCGGGGATTGTTCAAGTTTGGACAACTGACGGCTTATCTTGTTGCTTAGATTAGGACTGTTTTATTTTTGTTGGTTTAGAGTCTAGTTTCATATTTTAAGTTTGGTGTCAATTGCATGCTTTTGTTTTTCTCTTAATTTCGAATTTGCATGTCTTTAGTCCCTTTGATCCGTAAAAATTCTAAGTTTGGTGTCCTCTTTGTGTTTTTCCCTTAAAATTTTCGAAAATTAGTGTTTGATTTTCTAAAAATTTTAAGTTTGGTGTCATTTTGTTGTTTTTCTCTTTCCTCATTTCAAAAAAATCAAATCTTTTTCATAAAATTTTTCAATCATATCTTTTTAATTGCTAATCTCAAAATCTTTTTAATTAACTAATTGATTCAGTTTTCAATTTGCTTTGATCTTATTTTTCTTTTAATTTTCGAATTTTATTTTATTTTCCTTTTGTTTTATTTTATTTTTTTCGGTTAATTCAAAAAAAAAAACAAAATTTATCTACTTGCAATCCATATCATTTCCCTTTATCCATCATGGACCTAAGTGGGATTGAACAGTTCAGAAGGACTCTGGGGTCATATGCTAACCCCATTACAGCTGCATATGGGAGTAGCATCTGTACACCTCCCATCAAAGCAAGCAGCTTTGAGCTAAATCCTCAACTCATTATCATAGTGCAGCAAAATTGCCAGTATTCCGGTCTTCCTCAGGAAGAGCCTACTGAGTTTCTGGCACAGTTCTTACAAATTGCTGACATAGTACGTGATAAAGAGGTGGATCAGGATGTCTACAGACTATTACTGTTTCCATTTGCTGTAAAGATCAAGCTAAGAGGTGGTTGAATAACCAACCTACAGCAAGCATAAAGACATGGAAACAGTTATCAGACAAATTCCTGAATCACTTTTACCCTCCAAAGAGGATGATACAGCTAAGGCTGGACATCCAAGGCTTTAAACAAGAGGATAATGAATCCCTTTATAATGCCTGGGAGAGGTATAGAGGTATGCTAAGAAAATGCCCCTCTGAAATGTTTTCAGAGTGGGTACAGTTAGACATCTTCTACTATGGGCTTACAGAAAAAGCTCAGATGTCTTTAGACCACTCTGCTGGTGGATCTATACACATGAGGAAGACAATTGAAGAGGCTCAAGAGCTTATAGACACTGTTGCTAGAAATCAATATTTGTACTCTAGCAATGAGTTCTCCCCAAAAGAGGAAGTCATGGCAGTAGCCACTGATCCTAATCCTCAAGAACAGATGATTGAGCTTAATCAACAATTGCTCCTGATGACAAAACAGTTAGCAGAATTTAAAGAGATGCTCCATGAAACTAAAGTTGCTAACAAGAACATAGAACTGCAGTTGAATCAAGCAAAACAGCAGATATCTAAACAGATAACAGAAGAATGTCAAGCAGTTCAACTGAGGAGTGGGAAGACATTGAATAACACTGCTCAAAGTAGCAAAAATCCAAATAAGGAACAATTGACAGAGGATAACCAAACCACTGTCCAAAATCCCTCTGAGGACAGTAAGAGCCCAGAGAGGATTACTTTTGGCGTTCAAACGCCAGGAAGGGAGGAAAGCTGGCGTTAAACGCCCATTCCCTGCCCAGTTCTGGCGTTCAAACGCCAGAGAAGTGAGAGAAGTTGGCGTTAAACGCCCAATCTTCACCCAATCCTGGCGTTCAGACGCTAAGGGAGGATCAGACACATGAGAGTGCTGACAGTAATCCCTCTAAAAAGGCTTCTTCAACCACTTCTGTAAGGAATAAACCTACAGCAACTAAGGTTGAAGAATATAAAGCCAAGATGCCTTATCCTCAGAAACTCCGCCAAGCGGAATAGGATAAGCAATTTGCCCGCTTTGCAGACTATCTAAGGACTCTTGAAATAAAGATTCCGTTTGCAGAGGCACTTGAGCAAATACCTTCTTATGCTAAGTTCATGAAAGAGATCTTAAGTCATAAGAAAGATTGAAGAGAAACTGAAAAAGTATTTCTCACTGAAGAATGCAGTGTAGTCATTCTAAAAAGTTTACCAGAAAAGCTTCAAGATCCAGGAAGCTTTATGATACCATGCACATTAGAAGGAGCTTGCACCAAGACAGCCCTGTGTGATCTTGGAGCAAGTATCAATCTAATACCTGCATCCACTATCAGAAAGCTTGGGTTGACTGAAGAAGTCAAACCAACCCGGATATGTCTCCAACTTGCTGATGGCTCCATTAAACATCCATCAGGCATAATAGAAGACATGATTGTCAAGGTTGGGCCATTCGCCTTTCCAACTGACTTTGTGGTGCTGGAAATGGAGGAGCACAAGAGTGCAACTCTCATTCTAGGAAGACCTTTCCTAGCAACTGGACGAACTCTCATTGATGTACAAAAAGGGGAAGTAACCCTGAGAGTCAATGAGGATGAGTTCAAGTTGAATACTGTAAAAGCTATGCAGCATCCAGACACACCAAATGACTGCATGGGCGCTGACATTATTGACTCTTTGGTAGAAGAGATCAATATGACTGAAAGCCTAGAATCAGAGCTTGAGGACATCTTCAAGGATGCTCAACCTGATCAAGAAGAACCAGAGGAAACAAAGGAATTTTTGAAAATTCCTCAGGAGGAGGATAAGCCTCCCAAACCTGAACTCAAACCACTACCACCATCCCTGAAGTATGCATTTCTGGGAGAGGGTGGCACTTTTCCAGTGATTATAAGCTCTGCTTTAAATCCACAGGAAGAGGAAGCACTGATTCAAGTGCTAGGGACACACAAGACAGCTCTTGGGTGGTCCATAAGTGATCTTAAGGGCATTAGCCCGGCTAGATGCATGCACAAGATCCTGTTGGAGGATAATGCCAAACCAGTGGTCCAACCACAGAGGAGGCTAAATCCAGCCATGAAGGAAATGGTGCAGAAAGAGGTCACTAAATTACTAGAGGCTGGGATTATTTATCCTATTTCTGATAGCCCCTGGGTGAGCCCTGTACAAGTTGTCCCCAAGAAGGGAGGCATGACAGTGGTTCATAATGAAAAAAATGAACTGGTTCCTACAAGAACAGTCACAGGGTGGCGTATGTGTATTGACTACAGAAGGCTCAATACAGCCACCAGAAAGGATCATTTTCCTTTACCATTCATAGACCAAATGCTAGAAAGACTAGCTGGTCATGATTATTACTGCTTTTTGGATGGCTATTCAGGTTACAACCAAATTGCAGTAGATCCTCAGGACCAAGAGAAAACAGCATTCACTTGCCCTTCTGGCGTGTTTGCCTACAGGAGGATGCCTTTTGGTCTGTGTAATGCTCCTGCAACCTTTCAGAGATGCATGTTATCTATCTTCTCTGATATGGTGGAGAAATTCCTGGAAGTCTTCATGGATGACTTCTCAGTATATGGAGACTCATTCAGCTCCTGTCTTAATCACCTAGCACTTGTCCTGAAAAGGTGCAAGAGACTAACCTGGTTTTAAACTGGAGAAATGTCACTTTATGGTGACTGAAGGAATTGTCCTTGGACACAAAATTTCAAGCAGGGGAATAGAGGTGGATAAGGCAAAGTAGAGGTAATTGAAAAATTACCACCACCTGCCAATGTTAAGGCAATCAGAAGCTTTCTGGGGCATGCAGGATTCTACAGAAGGTTTGTAAAGGATTTTTCGAAAATTGCAATACCTTTGAGTAACCTGCTAGCTGCTGACACACCATTTGTCTTTGACACACAGTGTCTGCAGGCATTTGAGACCCTGAAAGCTAAGCTGGTCACAGCACCAGTCATCTCTGCACCAGATTGGACATTGCCATTTGAACTAATGTGTGTTGCCAGTGACTATGCCATTGGTGCAGTGTTGGGACAGAGGCATAACAAGCTTCTGCACGTCATTTATTATGCCAGCCGTGTTCTAAATGATGCACAGAAGAATTACACAACCACAGAAAAAGAGTTACTTGCAGTGGTCTATGCCATTGACAAGTTTAGATCCTATCTAGTGGGATCCAAAGTGGTTGTGTACACTGACCATGCTGCTCTTAAATACTTACTCACAAAGCAGGATTCAAAACCCAGGCTAATAAGATGGGTGTTGCTTCTGCAAGAGTTTGATATAGAAATAAGAGACAGAAAAGGGACAGAGAACCAGGTAGCTGATCATCTGTCCCGAATAGAACCAGTAGCTGGGGCGTCCCTCCCTTCTACTGAGATTTCTGAGACTTTCCCAGATGAGCAACTCTTTGCTATTCAGGAAGCTCCATGGTTTGCAGATATTACAAACTATAAAGCTGTGAGGTTCATACCCCAGGAGTACAGCAGAGTGCAAAGAAAGAAATTAATTTCAGATGCCAAGTACTACCTATGGGATGAACCATATCTCTTTAAGAGATGTGCAGACGGAATGATCCGCAGATGTGTACCCAGAGAAGAAGCACAAAGGATCCTATGGCACTGCCATGGATCACAGTATGGAGGACATTTTGGAAGTGAGCGAACAGCCACTAAAGTCCTCCAATGTGGCTTCTACTGGCCTACTCTCTATAAAGATGCCCGAGAGTTTGTGCGTAACTGTGACAGTTGCCAAAGAGCTGGTAACTTGCCTCACGGATATGCCATGCCTCAACAAGGGATATTAGAGATAGAATTGTTTGATGTATGGGGAATTGACTTCATGGGTCCATTCCCACCATCATACTCAAACACTTACATTCTGGTAGCAGTGGACTATGTATCTAAGTGGGTAGAAGCAATTGCTACACCCACTAATGATACCAAGACCGTGCTGAAATTCCTCCAGAAACACATCTTCAGCAGGTTTGGTGTTCCCAGGGTACTAATCAGTGACGGGGGCACTCATTTCTGCAATAGACAGCTATACTCTGCTGTGGTCAGATATGGAATTAGCCACAAAGTGGCAACTCCGTATCATCCACAGACAAATGGGCAAGCTGAAGTCTCTAACAGAGAGCTAAAAAGAATCCTAGAATGGACTGTGATAGCCCGAAGAAAGGATTGGGCAAAGAGTTTGGATGATGCTCTGTGGGCATACAGAACAGCATTCAAGACTCCAATAGGAACCTCTCCATACCAACTGGTGTATGGGAAGGCCTGTCATCTGCCCGTGGAACTGGAACATAAAGCCTACTGGGCAACCAGGTTCCTAAACATGGATGCTCAATTAGCTGGTGAAAAAAGATTGCTTCAGCTAAATGAGCTAGAGGAATTCAGACTCAATGCCTTTGAAAATGCAAAAATTTATAAGGAAAAGGCAAAGAAGTGGCATGACAAGAAGTTGTCATCCAGAGTCTTTGAGCCAGGACAAAGAGTTCTGCTCTTCAACTCTAGGCTCAGATTATTTCCAGGAAAACTTAAATCCCGATGGAGGGGTCCGTATGTGATTACAGGAGTATCACCATATGGATATGTTGAGCTTCAGGATATTGATTCTGACAAAAAGTTCATAGTTAATGGACAGAGAATCAAGCATTATCTTGAAAGCAATTTTGAGCAGGAATGCTCAAAACTGAGGCTGGAATGATCCTCAGTAAAGGTCCAGCTAAAGACAATAAAGAAGCGCTTGCTGGGAGGCAACCCAGTCATTAGCAGGTTATATGTTTTATTTCTACAGAGGCAATTATCAAAATTGAAGGAATTCACAGAGTTACAGAAGGATTCAGCGCAAAAGGCAGAGAAAAAGAGCTTACTGGTGAAAAAACGCCAGTAAGGAGCATTTTGGGCGTTAAACGCCAGAATGGGCACCATTCTGGGCGTTTAACGCCAGTAAGGGTGCCATTTTGGGCGTTAAACGCCAGAATGGGCACCATTCTGGGCGTTTAATGCCAGGTGTGCAGCATCCTGGGTGTTTAGCAAAACGCCCAGTGATAAAGGGAATTCTGGCGTTTAACGCCTGCCAGGGCACCTGGCTGGGCGTTAAACGCCCACATTGGCCAGCAAATGGGTGTTAAACGCCAGAATGGATGCCATTCTGGGCATTTAACGCCAGAAAGGTGGGGGACCAAGATTTTGCTTTCCAATCAAATTTTTTTCAAACTTTCCTTTTTTGACCCATACTTTTCTACATAAACACATTTCAACCTTTCATCATTCACCTTCAAATCTTCAAAAATCAAAATCATTCTTCTAATCTCTCAAATCAATCCCAAATCTTATTCAAAAACTCACCAATCTCTCAAAATCTCTTCACATCTTCTCAAATCTCCTTCTAATTTTTTTGAAATCTCCTTCCCCCCTTATAAAAACACGTTCGGCCTCCTCATTCCCCCACACCATTCGAATTTGCTCTTCTCCTCTCTCTCTTCTTTCCTTTCTTTTGCTTGAGGACAAGCAAACCTCTAAGTTTGGTGTGCTTTTCTGTGATCACTAAGCCAAGATTCATCAAGATCATGGCTCTTAAGGGAAAACAAACCAATTTAAGAGGAAAGAAAGAGAATAATCCAAAGAATCTTTGGAATCAAGAGAAGTTCTTAACCAAAGAACATGAAGACCATTATCACAAAATAATGGGTCTGAGGTCAGTGATCCCGGAAGTTAAATTTGATCTGAAAGAAGATGAATATCCGGGGATCCAAGAGCAAATTCGAAACAGAGGATGGGAAGTTCTAACCAATCCTGAGATAAAGGTTGGAAGAAATATGGTTCAGGAATTCTACTCAAATCTGTGGCTAACAGATAAGCAAATAATGACTGGAACTGCTTACCATACTTACAGAACCATGGTCAGAGGGAAAGTTATGTACTTCCATCTGGACAAAATAAGAGAAATCTTCAAATTGCCTCAACTGCAGGATGATCCTGAATCCTTTAATAGGAGAATGGTGAGAGCAGATAAAGGGTTGGATCAAGTTCTAGAGGACATATGCCTCCCTGGAACTAAGTGGATAACCAATTCAAAGGGTGTCCCAAACCAACTCAAGAGGGGAGACCTCAAACCAATTGCAAGAGGTTGGCTAGACGTTATTGGGCGTTCCATACTGCCCACTAGCAACCGTTCTGAGGTCACTATCAAGAGAGCAGTGATGATTCATTGCATTATGCTTGGAAAAGAAGTGGAGGTTCATCATGTGATTGCTTGTGAGATCTACACAATTGCAAATAAGAATTCCACTGAAGCCAAATTGGCTTACCCAAGCTTGATCTCCTTGCTCTGTAAAGAGGCTGGGGTAAAGATGGGAGTAGATGAATTCATACCCATTGAACATCCAATCACCAAGAAGTCAATGGAAGGACAAATGCAAGACAACTCTATCAAAAGGAGGGCGCAGGAGTTCCTCCCTGAATTTCCTGAAATTGGCTACTGGGCCAGCCTAGAAGCATCTATCACCAAGTTGCAAGAGACTATGGAGCAACTTAAGGAAGAACAGCAGAATCAGAACTGCATGCTTTGCAAATTGCTGAAGGAACAAGAGAAGCAGGGGCGTGAACTCCAAGAGCTGAAACGCCAGAAATTCTCCCCTCAATTTGAGGGAGCATCTACTTCTCAAAATCAAGGTTGTTGAGTCCTAACTCTGTGAAAACTTCTATCATTAGGAGCCTATTTAAATTTTTTGTTTTTTTTGTTTTCTATTTTTTAGTATCATCTTATATCTATTTTTGAGTCTTGTTCTTAATTCATAATTAATAAAATTTAAAATTCATGTCTTAAAGCTATGAATGTCCTATGAATCCATCACCTCTCTTAAATGAAAAATGCTTGAATCACAAAAGAACAAGAAGTACAGGATTTCGAATTTATCCTTAAAACTAGTTGAATTAGTTTGATGTGGTGACAATACTTTTTGTATTCTGAATGAATGCTTGAACAGTGCATATGTCTTTTGAATTTGTTGTTTTGAGAATGTTAAAATTGTTGGCTCTGGAAAGAATGAGGAAAAAGAGAACTGTTATTGAGGATCTGAAAAATCATCAGATTGATTCTTGAAGCAAGAAAAAAGCAGTGAATACAAAAAAAAAATTTCGAAAAAAAAAGAAAAAGAAAAAGAAAGAAAAAGAAAGAAATAAAGTTGTGATCCAAGGCAAAAAGAGTGTGCTTAAGAACCCTGGACACCTCTAATTGGGGACTCTAGCAAAGCTGGGTCACAATCTGAAAAGGTTCACCCAAGTATGTGTCTGTGGCATGTATGTATCCGGTGGTAATACTGGAAAACAGAGTGCTTTGGGCCACAGCCAAGACTCATACACTAGCTATGTTCAAGAATCATTATACTTAACTAGGAGAATCAATAACACTATCCGAGTTCTGAGTTCCTATAGATGCCAATCATTCTGAACTTCAAAGGATAAAGTGAGATGCCAAAACTGTTCGGAAGCAAAAAGCTACTAGTCCCGCTCATCTAATTGGAGCTAAGTTTCTTTGATATTTTGAAGTCTATAGTATATTCTCTTCTTTTTATCCTACTTTGATTTTCAGTTGCTTGGGGACAAGCAACAATTTAAGTTTGGTGTTGTGATGAGCGGATAATTTATACGCTTTTTGGCATTGTTTTTAGTATGTTTTTAGTAAATTTTAGTTAGTTTTGGTATGTTTTTATTAGTTTTTAGTTAAAATTCACTTTTCTGGACTTTACTATGATTTTGTGTGTTTTTCTGTGATTTCAGGTATTTTCTGGCTGAAATTGAGGGTCCTGAGCAAAAATCTGATTCAGAGACTGAAAAGGACTGCAGATGTTGTTGGATTCTGACCTCCCTGAACTCGAAGTGGATTTTCTGGAGCTACAGAAGCCCAATTGGCGCGCTCTCAACGGCGTTGGAAAGTAGACATCCTGGGCTTTCTAGAAATGTATAATAGTCCATACTTTACCCGAGATTTGATGGCCCAAACCGGCGTTGCAAATCAGCTTTAGAATTCCCAGCGTTTAACGCTGGAACTGGCATAAAACTTGGAGTTAAACGCCCAAACTGGCATGAAAACTGGCGTTTAACTCCAGAAAAGGTCTCTACACATGAAAGCTTCAATGCTCTGCCAAGCACACACTAAGTGGACCCAAAAGTGGATTTTTACGTCATTTACTCATTTCTGTATACCCTAGGTTACTAGTTCACTATTAATAGGATCTTTTGACATTGTATCTGTACCTCATGACACTTTACACGTTTCTTTGTATACTTCCTACAGCATGAGTCTCTAAACCCCATGGTTGGGGGTGAGGAGCTCTGTTGTGTCTTGATGGATTAATGCAATTACTACTGTTTTTCATTCAATCATGCTTGCTTCCATTCTAAGATATCACTTGTTCTTAACCCGGATGAATGTGATGATCCGTGACACTCATCATATTCTCAACTACGAACGCGTGCCTGACAACCACCTCCATTCTATCTTAGATTGAGTAGATATCTCTTGGATTCCTTAACCAGAATCTTCGTGGTATAAGCTAGAACTGATGGCGGCATTCAAGAGAATCCAGAAGGTCTAAACCTTGTCTGTGGTATTCTGAGTAGGATTCAATGATTGAATGACTGTGACGAGCTTCAAACTCCTGAGGGCGGGGCGTTAGTGACAGATGCAAAAGAATCACTGGATTCTATTCCGGCCTGATTGAGAACCGACAGATGGATAGCCGTGCCGTGACAGGGTGCGTTGAATATTTCCACTGAGAGGATGGGAGGTAGCCACTGACAACGGTGAAACCCTTACATACAGCTTGCCATGGAAGGAGCCTTGCGTGCTTGAAGAAGAAGACAGTAGGAAAGCAGAGATTCGGAAGATGGAGCATCTCCAAAACCTCAACCTATTCCCCATTACTGCAAAACAAGTACTTATTTCATGTTCTTTTACTTTTCACAATCAACCCTGATAATTATTGATATCCTGACTAAGATTTACAAGATAACCATAGCTTGCTTCAAGCCGACAATCTCCGTGGGATCGACCCTTACTCACGTAAGGTATTACTTGGACGACCCAGTGCACTTGCTGGTTAGTTGTGCGGGGTTGCAAAAGTGCGATTGCAATTTCGTGCACCAGTGCCTATGGTACAAGGTATTAAAAACCTTCTGGGATCCTTTTTCTTTTGAGGTAATGTCTGCCTAATCAAGTTATTTAGTTCAATGGTGAGCAAGGGGGGTTCATCCACCCAAGTCTCATTACCAAATAACTTGGCATTCAGCATCATGATTGCTCTAAGGTACTTAGCAACTTGCTCTTCAGTAATATCTTCATCCTCTTTAGAGGAGGAATAGTCAATTAGGTTCAATAGAATCTCTATGGTCTCTAGATGAGCCTCAAATTCCTTAGGTTCCTCAATTGGGAACTCCTTTTTGTCCAGAGGACGTCCCATGAGGTCTTCCTCAATGGGATTCACGTCCTCCTCCTCCTCTCTAGGTTTGGTCACACCAAGTAAGGTTATGGCCTTGTGATGAGCCGATAATTTATACGCTTTTTGGCATTGTTTTTAGGTAGTTTTTAGTAGGATCTAGCTACTTTTAGGGATGTTTTTATTAGTTTTTATGAAAAATTTACATTTATGGACTTTAATATGAGTTTGTGTGTTTTTCTGTGATTTCAGGTATTTTCTGGCTGAAATTGAGGGACCTGAGCAAAAATCTGATTCAGGCTGAAAAAGGACTGCTGATGCTGTTGGATTTTGACCTCCCTGCTCTCGAAATGGATTTTCGGGAGCAATAGAATACCAAATGGCGCGATCTCAACTGAGTTAGAAAGTAGACATTCAGGGCTTTCCAACAATATATGATAGTCTATACTTTATTCAAGTTTAGATGACGCAAACTGGCGTTCAACGCTAGTTCCACGCTGCATTCTGGAGTAAAACGCCAGAAACACGTCAAAAACCAGAGTTAAACGCCAAACAGACGTTACAACTTGGCGTTTAACCCCAAGAGAAGCCTCTGCACGTGTAAAGCTCAAGCTCATCCCAAGCACACACCAAAATGGGCCCCAGAAGTGGATTTCTGCACTTAGACGTATTATTGTAAACCCTAGTGGCTAGTCTAGTATAAATAGAACTTTTTACTACTGTATTAGACATCTTTAGCTTTCCTTAGATCATTTTTGGAGACTATTGATCACGTTTGGGGGCTGGCCATTCGGCCATGCCTGAACCATTATCACTTATGTATTTTCAACGGTGGTTTTTCTACACACCATAGATTAAGGTGTTGAGCTCTGCTGTACCTCGAGTATTAATGCAATCACTACTGTTCTTCTGTTCAATTCACGCTTATTCTTATTCTAAGATATTCATTCGCACTTCAACCTGATGAATGTGATGATCCGTGACACTCATCACCATTCTCAACCTATGAGCGCGTGCCTGACAACCACCTTCGTTCTACTTTCGATTGAATGAGTATCTCTTGGATTCCTTAATCAGAATCTTCGTGGTATAAGCTAGAATCCATTGGCAGCATTCTTGAGAATCCAGAAAGTCTAAACCTTGTTTGTGGTATTCTGAGTAGGATTCAGGGATTGAATGACTGTGACGAGCTTCAAACTCGCGAGTGTTGGGCGTAGTGACAGACGCAAAAGAATCACTGGATTCTATTCCAACATGATCGAGAACCGACAGATGATTAGCATGCTGTGACAGAGCATTTGGACTATTTTCACTGAGAGGATGGGAAGTAGCCATTGACAATGGTGATGCCCTACATACAGCGTGCCATGGAAGGGAGTAAGAATGATTGGATGGATGCAGTAGGAAAGCAGAGATTTAGAAGGAACACAGTGTCTCTATGCATTTACCTGAAATTCCCACCAATGATTTACATAAGTATCTCTATCTCTATTCCATGCTTTATTTGTCTTATTATTCAAAAACCATTATAACCATTTGAATCCGCCTGACTGAGATTTACAAGATGACCATAGCTTGCTTCATGCCAACAATCTCTGTGGGATCGACCCTTACTCACGTAAGGTAGTACTTGGACGACCTAGTGCACTTGCTGGTTAGTTGTGCGAAGTTGTGACAAAGTGTGATTCACGTTTGAGAGCTCCAAGTTTATTGGCGCCATTGTTGATGATCACAATTTCGTGCGCCAAGTTTTTGGCGCCGTTGCTGGGGATTGTTTGAGTTTGGACAATTGACGGTTCATCTTGTTGCTCAGATTAGGTAATCTTCTTTTCAAAAAGTTTTCAAAAATTTTTCAAAAATTTTTTCTTTGTTTTCGTTTTTCAAAAAAGTAATTTTCGAAAAAATCCAAAAAATTAATAAAATAAAAAAACCAAAAATATTTTGTGTTTCTTGTTTGAGTCTAGTGTCAATTTTTAAGTTTGGTGTCAATTGCATGTTTTTAAAAATTTATGCATTTTTCGAAAACTCATGCATGGTGTTCTTCATGATCTTCAAGTTGTTCTTGGTAAGTCTTCTTGTTTGATCTTTATATTTTCTTGTTTTGTGTCTTTTGTTCTTTTTCATATGCATTTTTGCATTCATAGTGTCTTAGCATTGAAAATTTCTAAGTTTGGTGTCTTGCATGTTTTTCTTGTCTTGAAAATTTTCAAAAATAAATCTTGATGTTCATCATGATCTTCAAAGTGTTCTTGGTGTTCATCTTGACATTCATAGTGTTCTTGCATGCATCATTGGTTTTGATCCAAAATTTTCATGTTTTGGGTCATATTTGTGTTTTTCTCTCTCCTCATTAAAAATTCAAAAATAAAAAATATATTTTTCTTATTTTACTCAAAAATTCGAAATCTTTGGGTTGACTTAGTCAAAATTTTTTAAAATAAGTTGTTTCTTGTTAGTCAAGTCAAGATTTCAATTTTAAAAATCCTATCTTTTCAAAAACTTTTTCAAAAATCAAACTTTTTCATTTTTCTTATTATTTTTCAAAAATTTTTAAAATTTATTTTCAAAATCTTTTCTTATTTTTATTTCAAATTTTCGAAAACTTTACTTACAATTAATGTGATTGATTCAAAAATTTGAAGTTTGTTACTTTCTTATTAAGAAAGGTTCAATCTTTAAATTCTAGAATCATATCTTTTAGTTTCTTGTTAGTCAAGTAATCGAATTTTAATTTTAAAAAAATCAAATCATTTCCAAAATATCTTTTTCAATCATATCTTCTCAAAATATCTTTTTTTAAATCATATCTTTTTCAAAATAAATTTCAAAATCTTTTCCAACTTCTTATCTTTTCAAAATTGATTTTCAAATCTTTTTCAACTAACTAATTGACTTTTTGTTTGTTTCTTATCTTTTTCAAAACCACCTAACTACTTTTCGCTCTCTAATTTTTGAAAATTCCCTCCTTTTTTTCAAAATTCTTTTAATTATCTAATTGTTTCAAATTATAATTTTAATTGTATTTCTTCTCTCAATTTTTGAAAATCACTAACTATTTTTCAAAAACAATTTTTGAAATTCTCTCTCTCATCTTCCTCTATTTATTTATTCATTTACTAATACTTCTCTTCATCTTAAAATTCAAACCCTCTCTTCTCTTCTGTGTTCGAATTTTTCTCCTCCTTCTTCTATTCTTCTCTTCTTCTACTCACATAAAGGAATCTCTATACTGTGACATAGAGGATTCCTCTTCTTTTCTGTTCTTTTCTTTTTCATATGAGCAGGAGAAAGGACAAGGACATTCTTGTTGAAGCAGATCCTGAACCTGAAAGGACTCTGAAGAAAAAGCTAAGAGAAGCTAAAGCACAATAATCCAGAGAAAACCTTATAGAGAATCTCGAAAAAGAAAGAGACATGGCCGAACCCAATAACAATGGTGGAGGCGCAAGGAGGATGCTTGGTGATTATACTACACCTACTTCCAATTTTTAGGGAAGAAGCATCTCAATCCCTGCCATTGGAGCAAACAATTTTGAGCTGAAGCCTCAACTAGTTGCTCTGATGCAATAGAACTACAAGTTCTATGGACTTCCATCAGAAGATCCCTATCAGTTTTTAATTGAATTCTTGCAGATCTGTGATACTGTTAAGACTAATAGAGTAGATCCTGAAGTCTATAGGCTCATGCTTTTCCCTTTTGATGTAAGAGACAGAGCTAGAACATGGTTGGACTCACAACTTAAAGATAACCTAGACTCTTGGGATTAGCTGGTCACGGCCTTCTTAGCTAAGTTCTTTCCTCTTCAAAAGCTGAGCAAGCTTAGAGTGGATGTTCAGACCTTCAAGCAAAAAGATGGTGAATCCCTCTATAAAGCTTGGGAAAGATATAAGTAGTTGACCAAAAAGTGTCGTTCTGGCATGCTTTCAGAGTAGACCATTTTAGATATATTCTATGATGGTCTATCTGAGCTTTCTAAGATGTCACTGGACCATTCTACAGGTGGATCCATTCACCTAAAGAAAATGCCTGCAGAAGCTCAAGAACTCATTGACATGGTTGCAAATAACCAATTCATGTACACCTCTGAGAGGAATCCTGTGAGTAATGGGACGCCTCAGAAAATGGGAGTTCTTGAAATTGATGCTCTGAATGCCATATTGGCTCAGAACAAAATGTTGACTCAGCAACTCAACATGATTTCTCAGAGTCTGAATGGATGACAAAATGCATCCAACAGTACTAAAGAGGCATCTTCTGAAGAAGAAGCTTATGATCATGTGAACCCTGCAATAGCAGAGGTGAATTACATGGGTGAACCCTATGGGAACACGTATAATTCCTCATGGAGAAATCATCCAAATTTCTCATGGAAAGATCAACAAAAGCCTCAACAAGGCTTTAATAATGGTGGAAGAAACAGGCTTAGCAATAGCAAGCCTTTTCCATCATCTTCTCAGCAACAGACAGGGAATTCTGAGCAGAGCCCCTCTAGCTTAGCAAACATAGTCTCTGATCTATCTAAGGCTACTTTTAAGTTTCATGAATGAAACAAGGTCCTCCATTAGAAACTTGGAGGCACAAGTGGGTCAGCTGAGTAAGAAAATCACTGAAACTCCTCCTAGTACCCTCCCAAGAAATACAGAAGAGGATCCAAAAAGAGAGTGCAAGGCCATTGATATAATCAAAATGGCCGAATCCAAGGAGGAAGGGGAGGACATGAATCCAAATGAGAAAGACCTCATGGGACGTCCCCCAGACAGAAAGGAGTTCCCTATTGAGGACCTAAAGGAATATGAGGCTTATATAGAGACCATAGAGATTCCATTAAACTTCATTCTACCATTCATGAGCTCTGAGAACTATTCTTTCTCTGAAGAGGATGAAGATGTAACCGAAGAGCAAGTTGCTCCATATCTAGGAGCCATCATGAAGCTGAATGCCAAGTTGTTTGGTAATGAGACTTGGGAAGGTGAACCTCCCTTGCTCATTAGTGAACTAGATACATGGGTTCAGCAAACTCCACCTCAAAAGAAACAAGATCCTGGTAAATTCTTAATATCCTGTACCATAGGCACCATGACCTTTGAGAAGGCTCTATGTGACCTGGGGTTAGGTATAAATCTTATGCCACTCTCTGTAATGGAGAAACTGGGGATTTTTGAGGTACAAGCTGCAAGAATCTCATTAGAGATGGCAGACAAGTTAATAAAACAAGCTTATGGATTGGTAGAGGACGTGTTGGTAAAGGTTGAAGGCCTTTACATTCCTGCTGATTTCATAATCTTAGACACTGGGAAGGATGAGAATGAATCCATCATTCTTGGAAGACCCTTCCTAGCCATAGCAAAAGCTGTGATTGATGTCGACAGAGGTGAACTAGTCCTTCAATTGAATGGGAACTACCTTGTGTTTAAAGCTCAAGGTTATCCTTCTGTAAACATGGAAAAGAGGCACAATAAGCTTCTCTCAATACAAAGTCAAACAAAGCCCCCACAATCAAACTTTAAGTTTGGTGTTGGGAGGCCACAACCAAACTCTAAGTTTGGTGTTGAACCCGCACATTCAAACTCTAAGTTTGGTGTTAGGAGGTCCCAACAATGCTCTGAACATCTGTGAAGCTCCATGAGAGCTCACTGTCAAGCTATTGACATTAAAGAAGCACTTATTAGGAGGCAACCCAATTTTTATTTATATATATTTCTATTATTTTTTTATGTTTTATTAGATTTATGATCATGTGGAGTCACAAAACAATTACAAAAATTAAAAATAGAATCAAAAATAGCAGAAGAAAAAGCACACCCTGGAGGAGGAACTCACTGGCATTTAGATGCTAGTAAAGAGCATAGAGCTGTCGTTTAATGCCAGAAAGAAGCATGGAAGTGGCGTTCAACGCCAGAAAAATGCTGCAGATTGGCGTTGAACGCCCAAAACAAGCATGGAAGTGGCGTTTAACGCCAGAAACATGCTGCAGTCTTGCGTTAAACGCCAGGATTGCATAGAGATGGCGTTTTACACGCCTAAAAGGTGCAGGGATGAGAAATCCTTGACACCTCAAGATCTGTGGACCCCACAGGATCCCAACCTACCCCACCTCTCTCTTCTTCACTCAATCTCTCTTCCCCATTACCCCTTCACCAATCACATCCATCCATTCTTCCCCATAAACCCCACATACCTTCAAATTCAAAATCTCTTTCCGACCCAAACCCACTGATAAACCCCGTTTTGACGGTTTATCTTGTATTGATTTTAAGAGATTTTATCACCTTTTACCCATATTTATCCATTGAATTAGCATAGTTTGGTGATTGTCTCCTTATTTGTGCTTAGATGTGAAAACATGCTTTTTAGAACTTAAAATAGCTAAATCTAATTCTCCTTGATTCCATTAGATGCCTTGATATGTTTGTTAGTGATTTCAGATTGAAAAGGCTAGGAATGGATCAAAGGAGTGAAGAGGGAAAGCATGCAAAGTGGAGAAATCATGAAACGTCAAAGAAGTTGAACTCGCCCATGGACGCGCGCGCGCACCTGGCGCTTGCGCGCACCTTGCGAATCACCCCATGGACGCGTACGCGTGCTGTGCGTGTACGCGTCGGTGCTGGTTTATGATTTTTTAATGAAAACGTGGCCAACAAGTTCTCAAGGGTTTTGGGGCCCAATTCCAACCAACTTTGGTGCCTAAACTGCTATTTAAAGCCAAGGATTGAAGAGCAAAGGGAGATGAGTTCATTCACACTCATTAGGATTAGTTTAGAAGTAGTTTCTAGAGAGAGAAGCTCTCTTTTCTCTCTAGAATTAGGATTAGGATTAGGTTTAGTTCTTAGATCTAGATTTTAATTCATCTTCTTTTACTTCTATCTTCTCAATTCCTTGTTGTTACATTCATTCTTCTTCCATTCTTTTATTGTAATTTTCTTTATGTTGTTCTTGTGTTTTGTTGTAGATCTACTATTGTTCGTTCCATTTTCTTTCAATTCAATAAGAGGTAATTCATAAAAATTGTTCTTCTTTGCTTTTCTATTGTTGATCTCTTGCCTTTGTAGTTAGATCTCTCTTTAATTCTTGCAATTTATGTTGTTTACTTTTATTGCCTTTTATGTGTTTGTTGAAATGCCTCTTCTAGATATAGTATAGATTTTGTTCCTCTTGGCCTAGGTAGAGTAATTAGTGACACTTGAGTTATCTAATTCCTTTGTTGATTGGTAATTAGAGAGATTGCTAATTGGTTTAGAGTGCACTAAAGCTAGTCTTTCCTTGGGAGTTGGCTAGGACTTGTGGCTCAAGTCAATTCATCCACTTGACTTTCCTTTATTTAGTAAGGGTTAACTAAGTGGTAGCAATGAACAATTCTCATCACAATTGAGAAGGATAACTAGGATAGGACTCCTAATTTTCATACCTTGCCAAGAGCCTTTTATAGTTGTTAGTTTATTTTCATTGCCATTTACTTTCATGCTTCTTATCCGAAACCCCAAAACACATTTCTAACCAATAACAAGACACTTTATTGTAATTCCTAGGGAGAACGACCCGAGGTCCAATACTTCGGTTTATAAATTTTAGGGGTTTGTACTAGTGACAAACAACTTTTTGTATGAAAGGATTATTGTTTGGTTTAGAAACTATACTTTACAACGAGATTTCATTAGTGAATTTCTAAACCGTCAAAAATCCAACCATCACCCACCTTACATGACCGAACCATAAACCCCTCTCCATCCACTATATAAACTCCTCCATCCTTCTTCATTTTCACACAACACTACCCTCTATTCTCCCCCTTGGCCGAAACCCACACATCTCTCCCTCTCCTCCATATCTTCTTCCTCTTCTATTCTTTCTTCTTTTGCTCGAGGGCGAGCAACATTCTAAGTTTGGTGTGGTAAAAGCATAGCTTTTTGTTTTTCCATAACTATTTATGGCACCTAAGGCCGGAGAAACCTCTAGAAAGAGGAAAGGGAAGACAAAAGCTTCCACCTCCGAGTCATGGGAGATGGAGAGATTCATCTCAAGGGTCCATAGCTCAGTAGTAGAGCATTTGACTGCACATCAAGAGAGCCCACTCATGAACCCCAACAAGAGCTTGAGGAATTCCCTCATTAAGAAATCCCTGAGATACCTCAGGGGATACATTTTCCTCCACACAATTATTGGGAGCAACTAAGGATAGGAGCACCAAAATCACTAGGGATCAAGCAACAGAAGCAAGGAAGAGACATAGAGGAGCTCAAGGACACCATTGCTCCTTCAAGAAGAAGGCGCCATCCTCACTAAGGTGGACTCATTCCTTAACTTCCTTGTTCTTATCTCTCTATTTTTCGATTTTTGAGCTTCATGTTTGTCTATGTTTGTGTCTTTTTTACATGATCATTAGTATTTAGTAACTATGTCTTAAGGCTATGAATAATTCCATGAATCCTTCACCTTTCTTAAATGAAAAATGTTTTTAATATAAAAGAACAAGAAGTACATGAGTTTCGAATTCATCCTTGAAATTAGTTTAATTATATTGATGTGGTGACAATACTTTTTGTTTTCTGAATGAATGCTTAAACAGTGCATATTTTTATCTTGTTGTTTATGAATGTTAAAATTGTTGGCTCTTGAAAGAATGATGAAAAAGAGAAATGTTATTGATATCTAAAAAATCATAAAATTGATTCTTGAAGCAAGAAAAAGCAGTGAAGAACAAAGCTTGCGAAAAAAATATAAAAGAAAACGAAAAAGCAAGCAGAAAAAGCCAATAGCCCTTAAAACCAAAAGGCAAGGGTAAAAAGGATCCAAGACTTTGAGCATCAATGGATAGGAGGGCCCAAGGAAATAAAATCCAGGCCTAAGCGGCTAAATCAAGCTGTCCCTAACCATGTGCTTGTGGCATGCAGGTCCAAGTGAAAAGCTTGAGACAGAGTTGTTAAAGTCGTGATCCAAAGCAAAAAGAGTATGCTTAAGAGCTCTGGACACCTCTAATTGGGGACTTTAGCAAAGCTGAGTCACAATCTAAAAAGGTTCACCCAGTCATGTGTTTGTGGCATTTATGTATCCGGTGGTAATACTGGAAAACAAAATGCTTAGGGCCACGGCCAAGACTCATAAACGTAGCTGTGTTCAAGAATCAACATACTTAACTAGGAGAATCAATAACACTATCTGAACTATGAGTTCCTATGGATGCCAATCATTCTAAACAACAAAGGATAAAGTGAGATGCCAAAACTGTTCAGAAGTAAAAAGCTACAAGTCCCGCTCATCTAATTAGAACTAATTTTCATTGATATTTTGAGATTTATAGTATATTCTCTTCTTTTTATCCTATTTAATTTTCAGTTGCTTGGGGACAAGCAACAATTTAAGTTTGGTGTTGTGATGAGCGGATAATTTATACGCTTTTTGGCATTGTTTTTAGGTAGTTTTTAGTAGGATCTAGCTACTTTTAGGGATGTTTTTATTAGTTTTTTATGCAAAATTCACATTTCTGGACTTTACTATGAGTTTGTGTGTTTTTCTATGATTTCAGATATTTTCTGGCTGAAATTGAGGGACCTGAGCAAAAATCTGATTCAAGGTGAAAAAGGACTGCTGATGCTATTGGATTCTGATCTCCCTGCACTCGAAATGGATTTTCAAGAGCTATAGAACCTCAAATGGCGTGATCTCAAATGCGTTGGAAAGTAGACATCCAGGGATTTCCAGCAATATATGATAGTCTATATTTTATTCAAGTTTTGACAACGCAAACTGGCGTTCAACGCCAGTTCCATGCTGCATTCTGGAGTAAACCGCCAAACAGACATTACAACTTGGCGTTTAACCCCAAGAGAAGCCTCTGCACATGTAAAGCTCAAGCTCATCCCAAGCACACACCAAAGTGGGCCTTGGAAGTGGATTTCTGCTCTTAGACGTATTTCTGTAAACCCTAGTGGCTAGTCTAGTATAAATAGAACTTTTTACTACTGTATTCGACATCTTTAGCTTTCCTTAGATCATTTTTGGAGACTATTGATCACGTTTGGGGGCTGGCTATTCGGCATGCCTGAACCATTATCACTTATGTATTTTCAATGGTGGAGTTTCTACACACCATAGATTAAGGTGTGGAGCTCTGCTGTACCTCGAGTACTAATGCAATTACTACTGTTCTTCTATTCAATTCACGCTTATTCTTATTCTAAGATATTCATTCGCACTTCAACCTGATGAATGTGATGATCCATGACACTCATCACCATTCTCAACCTATGAGCGCGTGCCTGACAACCACCTCCGTTCTACTTTCGATTGAATGAGTATCTCTTGGATTCCTTAATCAGAATCTTCGTGGTATAAGCTAGAATCCATTGGCAGCATTCTTGAGAATCCGGAAAGTCTAAACCTTGTCTGTGGTATTCTGAGTAGGATTCTGGGATTGAATGACTGTGACGAGCTTTAAACTCGCGAGTGTTGGGCGTAGTGACAGACGCAAAAGAATCACTGGATTCTATTCCGACATGATCGAGAACCGACAGATGATTAGCCGTGCTGTGACAGAGCATTTGGACCATTTTCACTGAGAGGATGGGAAGTAGCCATTGACAACGGTGACACCCTACATACAGCTTGCCATGGAAGGGAGTAAGAATGATTGGATGGAAGCAGTAGGAAAGCAGAGATTCAGAAGGAACACAGTGTCTCTATGCACTTACCTGAAATTCCCACCAATGATTTACATAAGTATATCTATCTCTATTCCATGCTTTATTCATCTTGTTATTCAAAAACCATTATAACCATTTGAATCCGCCTGACTGAGATTTACAAGATGACCATAGCTTGCTTCATACCAACAATCTCCGTAGGATCGACCCTTACTCACTTAAGGTATTACTTGGACGACCCAGTGCACTTGCTGGTTAGTTGTACGAAGTTGTGACAAAGTGTGATTCACGTTTGAGAGCTCCAAGTTTATTGGCGCCATTGTTGATGATCACATTTTTGTGCACCACATTGCACTCTCTTTTCGGATTCTCTTCTGTATTGCTTGGAAGAGTACTAGGAGGAGTTTCAGTGACTCTTTTACTCAGCTGGCCCACTTGTGCCTCCATGTTTCTGATGGAGGATCTTGTTTCATTCATAAAACTGAGAGTGGCCTTAGATAGATCAGAGACTATATTTGCTAAGCTAGATAGGTTCTGCTCAGAATTCTCTGTCTGTTGCTGAGAGGATGATGGAAAAGGCTTGCCATTGCTAAACCTATTTCTTCCACCATTATTATTGTTAAAGCCTTGTTGAGGCTTTTGTTGATCATTCCATGAGAAATTTGGATGATTTTCTCCATGATGGATTATAGGTGTTTCCATAGGCTTCACCCATGTAATTCACCTCTGCCATTGCAGGGTTCTCAGGATCATAAGCTTCTTCTTCAGAGGATGCTTCTTTAGTACTGTTGGATGCATTTTTCAATCTATTTAGACTCTAAGAAATCATATTGACTTGCTGAGTCAACATTTTGTTCTGAGCCAATATGGCATTCAGAGCATCAATTTCAAGAACTCCCTTCTTCTGAGGTGTTCCATTACTCACAGGATTCCTTTCAGAGGTGTACATGAACTGGTTATTTGCAACCATTTCAATGAGTTCCTGAGCTTCTGTAGATGTTTTCTTCAGGTGAATAGATCCACCTGCAGAATAGTCCAATGACATCTTAGACAATTTAGACAGACCATCATAGAATATATCCAGGATGGTTCATTCTGAGAGCATGTCCGAAGGACACTTTTTGGCCAGTTGCTTGTATCTTTTCCAAGCTTCATAGAGGGATTCACCTTCTTTCTGCCTAAAGGTTTGAACATCCACTCTAAGCTTGCTCAGCTTTTGAGGAGGAAAGAATTTGGGTAAGAAAGCCGTGACCAGCTTATCCCAAGAGTTCAGGCTATCTCTAGGTTGAGAGTCCAACCATATTCTAGCTCTATCTCTTACAGCAAAAGGGAAAAGCATAAGCTTATAGACCTCGGGATCAACTCCATTGGTCTTAACAGTATCACAGATATGCAAGAATTCAGTTAAGAACTGAAAATGATCTTCTGATGGAAGTCCATGAAACTTGCAATTCTATTGAATCAGAGAAACTAATTGAGGTTTTAGCTCAAAGTTATTTGCTCCAATGGCAGGGATTGAGATGCTTCTTCTATGGAAGTTGGAATTTGGTGCAGTGAAGTCACCAAGCATCTTCCTTGCATTGTTGTTGGGTTCAGCCATTACTTCTTTTTTGAGATTCTCTGTAAGGTTTTCTCTGGATTGTTGTGCTTTAGCTTCTTCTTCAGAGTCCTTTCAGGTTCAGGGTCAGCTTCAACAAGAATGTTCTTGTCCTTGCTCCTGCTCATATGAAAAAGAAAAGAACAGAAAAGGAAGAGGAATCCTCTATGTCACAGTATAGAGATTCCTTTATGTGAGTAGAAGAAGAAAAGAATAGAAGAATGATGTAGAGAGAAGAGATGAAGAATTCGAACACAGAGAGGGAGAGAGGGTTCGAATTATAAGAAGAAGAGAATAGTGTTAGTGATTAAATAAATAAATAGAAGAAGATAAGAGAGAGAGAGAGTTTTCGGAAATAATTAAAAGGAAAAGGAAAATATTTTTGTTTTATTTTAAAATTTAGTTAGAATTCGAAAATTAAGAGAAGAAATAGAATAAAATTAAAATTTAAAACAATTAGTTAATTAAAAAGAATTTTGAAAAAGAAGTTAATGATTTTCGAAAATTACAGAGAGAAGAAAGTAGTTAGATGGTTTTGAAAAAGATAAGAATTTTAAAATCAAACATAAAGTTAAGTAGTTAATTGAAAAAGATTTGAAAATCAATTTTGAAAAGATAAGAAGTTAGAAAATATTTTGAAATTGATTTTGAAAAAGATATGATTTGAAAAAGATATGTTTGAAAAGATATGATTGAAAAGATATGATTAAAAAGATATGATTGAAATTTATTTTGAAAAAGAAATTTAGAAAGATTTGATTTTGAAAATTAAAGTTAATGACTTGACTAACAAGAAACTAAAAGATATGATTCTAGAATTTAAAGGTTGAACCTTTCTTAACAAGAAAGTAACAAACTTGAAATTTTTGAATCAATCACATTAATTGTTAGTAAAGTTTTTTTTGAAAATTTGAAATGAAATTAAGAAAAATATTTTGAAAAATAATTTTTAAAATTTTCGAAAAACATGAAAGAAAAGATGAAAAAGGTTTGATTTTTGAAAAGTTTTGAAAAGATAGGATTTTTGAAATTGAAATCTTGACTTGACTAACAAGAAACAACTTATTTTAAATTTTTTTGACTAAGTCAACCCAAAGATTTCGAAATTTATGAGTGAAATAAGGAAAAGATATATATATTTTTTATTTTTTTGAATTTAATGAGGAAAGTGAAAAACCACAAAATGACTCAACACATAAAAATTTTGGATTAAAATAAATGATGCATGCAAGAACACTATGAATGTCAAGATGAACACCAAGAACACTTTGAAGATCATGATGAACATCAAGAACTTATTTTTGAAAAGTTTTCAAGAAAAGAAAAACATGCAAGACACCAAACTTAGAGATTTTTCATGTTTAGACACCATGAATTCAAAAACACATATGAAAAACAAGAAAAGACACAAAACAAGAAAATTTTAGGAATAAACAAGGAGACTTATCAAGAACAACTTGAAGATCATGAAGAACACCATGCATGAGTTTTCAAAAATTTTTAGAAAAATTAAAACATGCAATTGACACCAAACTCAAAACCTAACTCTATACTCAAACAAGAAACACAAAATTTTTTTGGTTTTTATGATTTTATAATTTTTTTGGATTTTTTGAAAATTATTTTGGAAAAACGAAAAAGAAGAAAAAAAATTTTGTAAGATTTTTGAAAACTTTTTGAAAATAAAACAAAGGTTGAAACAAGAAGAAAATTACATAATCTAAGCAACAAGATGAACCGTCAGTTGTCCAAACTCGAACAATCCCCGGTAACGGTACCAAAAGCTTGGTGTACGAAGTTGTGATCTCAATGGCGCCAAAAACTTGGTATGCACAATTGTATTCTCAACTTTTTTTCAAAACTTCGCACAACTAACTAGCAAGTGCACTGGGTCGTCCAAGTAATAAACCTTACGTGAGTAAGGGTCGATCCCTCGGAGATTGTCGGCTTGAAGCAAGCTATGGTCATCTTGTAAATCTCAGTCAGGCGGATTCAAATGGTTATGGAGTTTTGATAATTAAAAGATAAATAAACATAAAATAAAGATAGAGATACCTATGTAATTCATTGGTGGGAATTTCAGATAAGCGTATGGAGATAAGTTATTCCTTCTGAATCTTCGCTTTCCTACTGTATTCATTCAATCATTCATACTCCTTTCCATGGCAAGCTGTATGTAGGGGGATCACCGTTGTCAATGGCTACCATCCATCCTCTCAGTGAAAATCATCCAGCTACGGGATACGTAGGGCTAATCATCTGTCGGTTCTCACTTGTGTCAGAATAAGATCCAATGATTCTTTTGCGTCTGTCACTACGCCCAACAGTCATGAGTTCGAAGCTCGTCACAGTCATCCCATCCCAGATCCTACTCGGAATACCACAGACAAGGTTTAGACTTTCTGGATCTCAAGAATGCTGCCAATTGATTCTAGCTTATACCACGAAGACTCTGATCTCACGGAATAGAAGGTTCTGTTGTTAGGAGAGGCAACAATGCGTCGTGGACCAGGTTTCCAAGAGATATACATTCAAGCTGTAGAACAGAGTGGTTGTCAGGCACGCATTCATAGGTTGAGAATGGTGATGAGCGTCACATAATCATCACATTCATCATGTTCTTGGGTACGAATGAATATCTTAGAATAAGAATAAGCGTAATTTGAGTAGAAAAATAGTAGTACTTTGCATTAATACTCGAGGAACAGCAGAGCTCCATACCTTAAGCTATGGTGTGTAAAAACTCCATCGTTGAAAATACATAAGTGATGATGGTCTAGGCATGGCCGAATGGCCAGCCCCCGAAACGTGATCAAGAGATCAAAAGATGTTCCCAAAGATCTGAATACAATAGTAAAAACTCCTATTTATACTAAACTAGTTACTAGGGTTTACATAGATAAGTAAATGATTCAGAAATCCACTTCTGAGCCCACTTGGTGTGTTGGTGGATGAAATTATGATCATCAACAATGGCTCCAAAGACTTGGTGCTCTCAAACATGAATCACACTTTGTCACAACTCCACACAACTAACCAGCAAGTGTACTGGGTCGTCCAAGTAATACCTTACGTGAGTAAGGGTCGATCCCACAGAAATTGTTGGTATGAAGCAAGCTATGGTCATCTTGTAAATCCCAGTCAAGCGGATTCAACTATATTAAGAGATTATTGGATTTTCGAATAATAATAATAAATTAAACATAAAATAAAGATAGAGTTACTCATGTAATTCAATGGTGGGAATTTTAGATAAGTGTCTGGAGATGCTTGTCCCTGTTGGATCTCTGCTTTCCTACTGCTTTTATCCAATCTTTGTCACTCCTTTCCATGGCAAGCTGTATGTAGGGTATCACCGTTGTCAATGGCTACATCCCATCCTCTCAGTGAAAATGGTCCAAATGCTCTGTCACAGCACGGCTAATCATTTGTCGGTTCTCGATCATGTTGGAATAGAATCCCTTGATTCTTATGCGTTTTTCATCACGCCCAGCAATCGCAAGTTTAAAGCTCGTCACGGTCATTCAATCCCGAAACCCTACTCGGAACACCACAGACAAGGTTAGACTTTCTGGATTCCCATGAATGCCGCCATCAAAAGTCTAGCTTATACCACGAAGATTCTGATTAAGGAATCCAAGAGATATGCACCCGACCTAAAGTAGAACGGAAGTGGCTGTCAGTCACGCGTTCATAGGTGAGAATGATGATGAGTGTCACAGATCATCATATTCATCATGTTGAAGTGCAACGAATATCTTAGAATAAGAATAAGTCGACTTGAATAGAAAATAGTAGAAATTGCATTAAAACTCGAGGTACAGCAAAGCTCCACACCCTTAATCTATGGTGTGTAGAAACTCCACCGTTGAAAATACATAAGTGATGAAGGTCTAGGCATGGCTGAATGGCCAGCCCCCAATGTCTAATATCGCATAAACTGAACAAAGATCCCTAATAAACTAGTAAAAAGTTCTATTTATACTAAACTAGCTACTAGGGTTTACAGAAGTAAGTAATTGATGCATAAATTCACTTCCGGGGCCCACTTGGTGTGTGCTTGGGCTGAGCTTCATCTATCCATGAGCTGAGGCTTCTCTTGGAGTTGAACGCCAAGTTGTAACGTGTTTTGGGCGTGCAACTCTGGTTCGTGATGTGTTTCTGGTGTTTGACTCCAGAATGCAGCATGGAACTGGCATTGAGCGCTAGTTTACGTCATCTAATTACAAATAAAGTATGGACTATTATATATTTTTGGAAATCTCTGGATGTCCACTTTCCAACGCCATTAAGAGCGCACCATTTGGAGTTCTGTAGCTCCAGAAAATCTATTTCAAGTGCAGAGAGGTCAGATTCCAATAGCATCAGCAGTCCTTTGTTAGTCTTCTATCAAAGTTTTGCTCAGGTCCCTCAATTTCAGCCAGAAAATACCTGAAATCACAGAAAAACACACAAACTCATAGTAAAGTCCAGAAGGGTGAATTTAGCATAAAAACTAATGAAAACATCCCTAAAAGTAACTAGATCATACTAAAAACTACCTAAAAACAATGCCAAAAAGCGTATAAATTATCCGCTCATCACAACACCAAACTTAAATTGTTGCTTGTCCCCAAGCAACTAAAGATCAATTAGGATAAAAAGAAGAGAATATACTATAAATCCCAAAATATCAATGAGCAGGACTTGTAGCGTTTTGCTTGTGAACAGTTTTGGCATCTCATTTTTTCCTTTGAAGTTTAGAATGATTCGCTTCTATAGGAACTTAGAATTTCAGATAGTGTTATTGATTCTCCTAGTTAAGTTTGTTAATTCTTGAACACAGCTACTTTTATGAGTCTTGGCCGTGGCCCTAAGCATTTTGTTTTCCAGTATTACCACCGGATACATAAATGCCATAGACACATGAGTGGGTGAACCTTTTCAGATTGTGACTCAGCTTTGCTAGAGTCCCCAGTTAGAGGTGTCTAGAGCTCTTAAGCACACTCTTTTTGCTTTGGATCACGACTTTAACCACTCAGTCTCAAGCTTTTCATTTGGACCTGCATGCCACAAGCACATGGTTAGGGACAGCTTGATTTAGCCGCTTAGGCCTGGATTTTATTTCCTTAGGCCCTCCTATCCATTGATGCTCAAAGCCTTGGATCCTTTTTACCCTTGACTTTTGGTTTTAAGGGCTATTGGCTTTTTCTGCTTGCTTTTTTTTTACAAGCTTTTGCTATTCACTGCTTTTTCTTGCTTCAAGAATCAATTTTATGATTTTTCAGAACATCAATAACATTTCTCTTTTTCATCATTCTTTCAAGAGCCAACAATTTTAACATTCATAAATAACAAGATAAAAAAATATGCACTATTTAAGCATTCATTCAGAAAACAACAATTTTCGAAATTTATGTACTTCTTGTTCTTTTGAATTAAAAACATTTTTCATTTAAGAGAGGTGAAGGATTTATGGAATTTATTCATAGCTTTAAGACATAGTTACTACATACTAATGATCATGAAGTAGAGACACAAAACATAGATAAAAACAAAAAACAGAAAAAAATAAGAACAAGGAATGAATCCACCTTAGTGGCGTCTTCTTCTTGAAGGACCAATGATGTCCTTAAGCTCTTCTATGTCCCTTCCTTGCCTTTGTTGCTCCTCCTTCATTGCTCTTTGATCTTCTCTAATTTCATAGAGAATGATGGAGTGCTCTTGATGTTCCACCCTTAATTGATCCACATTGTAACTCAAATCTTCTAAGAAAGTGTTGAGTTGTTTCCAATAGTTGTTGGGAGGAAAGTGCATCCCTTGAGGCATCTCCAGGATTTCTTGGTGATGAGCTTCCTCATGCGTCTCTTGGGTTCCATGAGTGAGCTCTCTTGTTTGCTCCATCCTTTTCTTAGTGATGGGCTTGTCCTCCTCAATGAGGATGTCTCCTTCTATGATAACTCCAGCTGAGTAACATAGATGGCAAATAAGATGAGGAAAAGCTAGCCTTGCCAAAGTAGAGGGCTTATTGGCTATTTTGTAGAATTCATGGGAGATGACTTTATGAACTTCTACTTCCTCTCCATTCATGATGCTATGAATCATGATGGCCCGATCCACAGTAACTTCAGATCGGTTGCTAGTAGGGATGATGGAGCGTTGGATGAACTCCAACCATCCTCTAGCCACAGGCTTGAGGTCCAGTCTTCTTAATTGAACCGGCTTGCCTTTAGAGTCTCTTTTCCATTGAGCTCCTTCCACACATATGTCCATAAGGACTTGGTCCAACCTTTGATTAAAGTTGACCCTTCTAGTGTAGGGGCGTGCATCTCCTTGCATCATGGGCAAGTTGAACGCCAACCTCACATTTTCCGGGCTAAAATCTAAGTATTTCCCCCGAACCATTGTAAGATAATTCTTTGGGTTCGGGTTCTTACTTTGATCATGATTCCTAGTGATCCATGCATTGGCATAGAACTCTTGAAGCATTAAGATTCCGACTTGTTGGATGGGATTGGTTAGAACTTCCCAACCTCATTTTTCTTGAGCTTGAAAGGGACCTCGGGGATCACCTTCTTATTGGCCACAACATCATAGAAGTGGTCTTGATGGGCTTTGGAGATGAATCTTTCCATCTCCCATGACTCGGAGGTGGAAGCTTTTGTCTTCCCTTTCCTTTTTCTAGAGGATTCTCCGGCCTTAGGTGCCATCAATGGTTATGGAAAAACAAAAAAAAACTATGCTTTTACCACACCAAACTTAGAATATTGCTCGCCCTCGAGCAAGAGATGAAAGAAGAGAAGAAGAAGAAGAAGAAAATATGGAGGAGAGGGGGAGAGGTGTACTCGGCCAAGGTGTAGAAGAGGGGTTGTGTTGTGTGAAAATTAAGGAGAATGGAGGGGTTTATATAGGGATAGGAGATGGATGTGAGTGGTGAAGGGGGTAATTGGGAAGAGAGATTGAGGTGATTGGTGAAGGGTTTTGGGGAAGAGTGTTTATTGGAAAGAGAGAATGAATGTTGAGAAGAGGGGAGAATATGGTAGGTGGGGATCCTGTGGGGTCCATAGATCCTGAGGTGTCAAGGATTTCATGCAATTCTGGTGTTTAAACGCCGAAGTGATGCATGTTTTGGGTGTTCAACGCCCATGTGTAGCATGTTTCTGGCGTTCAGCGCCAACTCTCCTCAGGGTGCATTCCTGGCTTTTGAACGCCGGGGTGTTGCTTGTTTCTGGCGTTCAGCACCAGATCCATGCTCTGTTCTGGCATTTGAACGCCAGCCAGATGCTCCTTACTGGCGTTTAAACGCCAGTAAGTCCTTCCTCCAGGGTGTATTTTTCTTCTGCTATTTTTTATTCTGTTTGTAATTTTAATATTTTTTTGTGACTCCACATGATCATGAACCTAATAAAACACAAAAGAACAATAAAATAAAAAATAAAATTAGATAAATAAAAATTGGGTTGCCTCCCAATAAACGCTTCTTTAATGTCAATAGCTTGACAGTGGGCTCTCATGGAGCCGCACAGGTGATCAGGTCAATGTTGTATAGTCCCAACACCAAACTTTGAGTTTGGTTGTGGCCTCCCAACACCAAACTTAGAGTTTAATTGTGGGGGCTCTCTTTGACTTTGTACTGAGAGAAGCTCTGCATGCTTACTCTCCCTTGTTACAGAAGGATAGCCGTGTGCCTTAAACACAAGGTAGTCCCCATTCAATTGAAGGACTAATTCTCCTCTGTTAAAATCTATCACAGCTTCTGCTGTGGCTAGGAAAGGTCTTCCAAGGATGATGCATTCATCCTCCTCCTTCCTAGTGTCTAAGATTATGAAATCAGCAGGAATGTAAAGGCCTTTAACCTTTACCAACACGTCCTCTACTAATCCATAAGCTTGTCTTACTGACTTGTCTGCCAATTGTAATGAGAATAAGGTAGGCTGTACCACAATGATCCCCAGCTTCTCCATTATAGAGAGTGGTATAAGATTTATGCCTGACCCTAGGTCACACAGAGCTTTTTCAAAGGTCATGGTGCCTATGGTACAGGGCATTAAGAATTTCCCAGGATCTTGTTTCTTTTGAGGTAAAGTTTGCTGAACCCATGTATCAAGTTCACTAATGAGCAAGGGAGGTTCACCTTCCCAAGTCTCATTACCAAATAACTTAGCATTCAGCTTCATGACGGCTCCTAAATATTAAGCAACTTGCTCTCCAGTTACATCTTCATCCTCTTCAGAGGAAGAATAATCTTCAGAGCTCATGAATGGCAGAAGGAGATTTAATGGAATCTCTATGGTCTCTATATGAGTTTCAGATTCCTTTGGATCCTCAATAGGGAACTCCTTCCTGCTTGAGAGACGTCCCATGAGATCTTCCTCATTGGGATTCGCGTCCTCTCCCTCCTCCTTGCATTCGGCCATATTGATTATATCAATGGCCTTGCACTCTCTTTTTGAATTTTCTTCAGTATTGCTTGGGAGAGTACTAGGAGGGGTTTCAGTGATTTTCTTACTCAGCTGGCCCACCTGTGCCTTCAGATTTCTGATGGAGGACCTTGTTTCATTCATGAAACTTAAAGTGGCCTTAGACAGATCAGAGACTAAGTTTGCTAAGTTAGAGGTATTCTGTTTATAATTATCTGTCTGTTGCTGAGAAGATGATGGATAAGGCTTGATATTGCTGAGCCTATTTCTTCCACCATTATTAAAGCCTTGTTGAGGCTTTTGTTGATCCTTCCATGAGAAATTTGGATGATTTCTCCATGATGAATTATAGGTGTTTCCATAAGGTTCACCCATGTAATTTACCTCTGCCATTGCAGGGTTTTTAGGATCATAAGTTTCTTCTTCAGAAGATGCCTCTTTAGTACTGTTGGATGCATTTTGCCATCCATTCAGACTTTGAGAAATCATGTTGACTTGCTGAGTCAACACTTTGTTCTGAGCCAATATGGCATTCAGAGCATCAATTTCAAGAACTCTCTTCCTCTGAGGCGTCCCATTATTCACGGAATTCCTCTCAGAAGTATACATGAATTGGTTATTTGCAACCATGGCAATAAGTTCCTGAGCTTCTGCAGGCGTTTTCTTTAGGTGAATGGATCCACCTGCAGAGTGGTCCAATGACATCTTGGAAAATTCAGATAGACCATAATAGAATATATCTAATATGGTCCACTCTGAAAACATGTCAGAAGGACACTTTTTGGTCATCTGCTTGTATCTTTCCCAAGCTTCATAGAGGGATTCACCATCTTTTTGCTTGAAGGTCTGAACATCCACTCTAAGCTTGCTCAGCTTTTGAGGAGGAAAGAATTTATCCAAGAAGGCCGTGACCAGCTTATCCCAGGAGTCCAGGCTATCTTTAGGTTGTGAGTCCAACCATGTTCTAGCTCTGTCTCTTACAGCAAAAGGGAAAAACATGAGCCTATAGACTTCAGGATCTACTTCATTCGCCTTAACAGTCTCACAAATCTGCAAGAACTCAGTTAAAAACTGGTAAGGATCTTTAGATGGAAGTCCATGAAACTTGCAGTTCTGTTGCATTAGAGCAACTACTTGAGGTTTCAGCTCAAAATTGTTTGCTCCAATGGTAGGAATTGAGATGCTTCTTCCATCAAACTTGGACATGGATTTAGTAAAATCACCAAGCATTCTCCTTGCATTATTGTTGTTGGGTTCGGCTGCCATCTCCTTCTCTTGTTTGAAAATTTCAGAAAGGTTGCCTCTGGATTGTTGTAATTTAGCTTCTCTTAGTTTCCTCTTCAGAGTCCTTTCAGGTTCGGGATCAACTTCAATAAGAGTACTTTTTTCCTTGTTCCTGATCATATGAAAGAGAAGAGAACAAGAAAAGAAGAGAAATCCTCTATGTCACAGTAAAGAGGATCCTTATTATTAGTAGAAGAAGAAAAGAATAAAGAAAGGAGAATCCAAACACAAGGGTAATGATAGAGGCAGTGATTGGAGATGAAGAGAGGTGAAGAGAAGTGTTAGTAAATGACTAAATAAATAGAAGAAGATGAGAGAGAGAATTCGAAAATTAATTTTGAAAAGGAGTTAATGATTTTTGAAAATTAAAGATGAGATAGAATTAAAATTTAAAACAATTAGTTAATTAAGAAGAATTTTTTTGAAAAAGAGGGAGGTATTTTCGAAAATTAGAGAGGGAAAAGTTGTTAGGTGGTTTTGAAAAAGATAAGAAACAAACAAAAAGTCAAATAGTTAGTTGAAAAAGATTTGAAAATCAAATTTGAAAAGATAAGAAGATAAGAAGTTAGAAAAGATATTTTAAAATCAAATTTTTGAAAAAGATAAAATTTTGAAAAAGATATGATATAAAAGATAGGATAAGATAGATTTAATTTTTAAAGTTAAAATTAATTACTTAAGTAACAATAAACTAAAAGATAAGATTCTAGAATTTAAAGATTGAACCTTTCTTAACAAGAAATTAACAACTTCAAATTTTTGAACCAATCACATTAATTGTTAGCATAATTTTCGAAAATAAAGATAAAATTAAGAAAAGGATTTTTGAAAAATATTTTTAAAAAGAAAATTTCGAAAAATTAATAAGAGAAATGAAAAAGATTTGATTTTTGAAAAAGTTTTGAGAAGATAAGATTTTTAAAATTGAAAATTTGACTTGACTTGTAAGAAACAACTAATTTTAAAAATTTTTGACTAAGTCAACTGAAATTTTCGAAAATTAAGAGAAAAATAAGGAAAAGTTAATTTTTTTATTTTTGAATTTTTAATGATGAGAGAGAAAAACACAAAAATGACCCAAAACATGAAAATTTTGGATCAAAACACATGATGCATGCAAGAACACTATGAATGTCAAGATGAACACCAAGAACACTTTGAAGATCATGATGAACATCAAGAACATATTTTTGAAAAATTTTTGATGCAAAGAAAACATGCAAGACACTAAACTTAGAATTCTTTAATGCTTGGACTCTAACAAACAAAAAATGCGTATGAAAAACAACAAAAGATACAAAACAAGAAAACATCAAGATCAAACAAGAAGACTTACCAAGAACAACTTGAAGATCATGAAGAACACTATGAATGCATGAATTTTCGAAAAATGCAAGAGATTTTTAAAGCATGCAATTGACACCAAACTTAAAAATTGACTCAAAACTCAAAACAAGAAACACAAATTATTTTTGATTTTTATGATTTTGTGATTTTTTTGTGTATTTTATTTTATTATTTTTTTTTTGAAAATAATTTTTGGGAAAAACGAAAACAGAAAAATTTTGAAAAATTTTTGAAAACCTTTTTTTTGAAAAGAAAATTACCTAATCTGAGCAACAAGATGAACCGTTAGTTGTCCAAACTCGAACAATCCCCGGCAACGACGCCAAAAACTTGGTAGACGAAATTGTGATCATCATCAATGGATCCAAAGACTTGGTGCTCTCAAACATGAATCACACTTTGTCACAACTCCGCATAACTAACCAGCAAGTGTACTGGGTCGTCCAAGTAATACCTTACGTGAGTAAGGGTCGATCCTACAGAGATTGTTGGTATGAAGCAAGCTATGGTCATCTTGTAAATCCCAGTCAGGCGGATTCAACTATATTAAGAGATTATTGGATTTTTGAATAATAATAATAAATTAAACATAAAATAAAGATAGAGTTACTCATGTAATTCAATGGTGGGAATTTCAGAGAAGTGTCTGGAGATGCTTGTCCCTGTTGGATCTCTGCTTTCCTACTGCTTTTATCTAATCTTTGTCACTCCTTTCCATGGCAAGTTGTATGTAGGGCATCACCGTTGTCAATGGCTACATCCCATCCTCTCAGTGAAAATGGTCCAAATGCTCTGTCACAGCACGGCTAATCATTTGTCGATTCTCGATTATGTTGGAATAGAATCCCTTAATTCTTTTGCGTTTGTCATCACGCCCAGCAATCGCGAGTTTGAAGCTCGTCACAGTCATTCAATCCCGGAATCCTACTCGGAATACCACAGACAAGGTTAGACTTTCCGGATTCCCATGAATGCCGCCATCAATTCTAGCTTATACCACGAAGATTCTGATTAAGGAATCCAAGAGATATGCGCTCGGCCTAAAGTAGAATGGAAGTGGTTGTCAGTCACGCGTTCATAGGTGAGAATGATGATGAGTGTTACGGATCATCACATTCGTCATGTTGAAGTGCAACGAATATCTTAGAATAAGAATAAGTCGAATTGAATAGAAAATAGTAGTAATTGCATTAAAACTTGAGGTACAGCAGAGCTCCACACCCTTAATCTATGGTGTGTAAAAACTCTACCGTTGAAAATACATAAGTGATGAAGGTCCAGGCATGGCTGAATTGCCAGCCCCCAATGTCTAAGATCACATAAACTGATCAAAGATCCCTAATAAACTAGTAAAAAGTTCTATTTATACTAAACTAGCTACTAGGGTTTATAGAAGTAAGTAATTGATGCATAAATTCACTTTCGGGGCCCATTTGGTGTGTTCTTGGGCTGAGCTTGATCTATCCACGAGTTGAGGCTTCTCTTGGAGTTGAACGCCAAGTTGTAACGTGTTTTGGGCGTGCAATTCTGGTTCGTGACGTGTTTCTGGCGTTTGACTTCAGAATGCAGCATAGAACTGGCGTTGAGCGCCAGTTTACGTTGTCTAATTACGAATAAAGTATAAACTATTATATATTGTTGGAAAGCTCTGGATGTCTACTTTTCAACGCCGTTGAGAGCGCGTCATTTGGAGTTCTGCAGCTCTAGAAAATCTTTTTCGAGTGCAGGGAGGTCAGATTCCAACAGCATCAGCAGTCCTTTGTCAGCCTTCTATCAGAGTTTTGTCAGGTCCCTCAATTTCAGCCAGAAAATATCTGAAATCATAGAAAAATACACAAACTCATAGTAAAGTCTAGAAGTGTGAATTTAGCATAAAAACTAATGAAAACATCCCTAAAAGTAACTAGATCATACTAAAAACTACCTAAAAACAATGCCAAAAAGCGTATAAATTATCCGCTCATCGTGTGTGCTTGGGCTGAACATTGAAGCTTTCATGTGTAGAGACTTTTCCTGGAGTTAAACGCCAGTTTTTATGCCAGGTTTGGCATTTAACTGCAGCTTCTATCCTGTTTCTGGCGTTTAACGCTAGAATAGGGTAGGAAGTTGGCGTTTGAACGCCAGTTTGCGTCATCAAAACTCGAGCAAAGTATGGACTATTATATATTGCTAGAAAGCCCAGGATGTCCACTTTCCAATGCTATTTCAGAATCCTACAACATCAGCAGTCCTGTTTCAGCCTCTGAATCAAATTTTTGCTCAGGTCCCTCAATTTCATCCTGAAAATACCTGAAATCACAGAAAAACACATAAACTCATAGTAAAGTCCAGAAATGTGAATTTTGCTTAAAAACTAATAAAAATATACTAAAAAGTAGCTAGATCCTACTAAAATCTACCTAAAAACAATGCCAAAAAGTGTATAAATTATTTGTTCATCAGGAATTCAGAATCCCTGCCCTCTTCATGGGCATTGAACGCCCAGCATTATGCTCTTGGCTGGCGTTCAATGCCAGCTTTGCTACCATTTGGGGCATTGAACGCCCAGGCTATGCCCCTGGCTGGCGTTCAACGCCAGCAAGTCTGCCAATTTGGGTGTTGAACTCCCAGCCAGGGTGCATTGGCTGGCGTTTAACGCCAATAAGGCACTCCATCCAGAGTGTTCTGTTTTCATTGCTGAATTTTTCTGTCTTTGTTTTGACTGCTTCACATGATCATGAACCTAAAGAAATAACTTTAAAGAAAATAAACTTAAGGAATTGAAAGAAATAGAAATTACTAAATAGGATTGGGTTTCCTGATGAGGGAAAATCGATTCCACACAAACTAACCGGCAAGTGTACCGGATAGCATCAAGTAGTAATCACTCACCAGAGTGAGGTCGATCCCACAGGGATTGATGGATCAAGCAACTTTAGTGGGGTGGTTAATCTAGTCAAGCTAATGGTGAAAAGAGTTTAGTGAAATAAGCAAAATGAAAAGAAAACAGTAAATCAAAGGCAAGTAAAGAAGGTCAAAGAGAAATAACTAAGAACAAATATTCATCAGGGATTAGAGATATCATAATTCATCATGAATCAAATGGGTCTTAACTCCTTTCTCAATCATATGAGTAGATCTATGGCGGATTGTAATTGATTGAATCCCATTTCCTTGGCAACCCAATCTCTCTAATCACAATCAATCTTGCCAATTCCTTGATCCAATTGTCATGAGAAGAGCTTAAGTGAAAGTCTCTCATCTATAAGCCACACAAATTCTCAAGACCTCAATTCCCCCCGAATAGTGTTGGTCAAGAGAATTGTGAAGGATAGAGCCCCAATTCTAATGCCCATGATTCCCCTTCCAAGGCTCACACAAGCATTCAACATAGTCAAACCCCCTTCCGGAGTGAATGAATCTCAACCAAAATAGAGGATATCTTATAGCTACACAAATGATTTGAGAAGAAGAAGAAGTTCACTCAATCATGTGAATTATAATAGAGCTCCTCCCCCTAATGAATTGAGTTTTAGTGGATCATAGCTCTAGGAACACTTGCAGGAAATTTAAATTGCAAGAAAGTAAATCAAGCTCAATATGAACAGAAATGTAAACTTGCATAAAGGTAAATTGCAGAAGGGAAGTGTAGGAAAGTGAAATTGCATAAACTAAAATAAATTCAATTCAATACAAGTGAAATTTAAAAGTGCAGAAAATAAATTTTAAGCTAAGCTCTCTGGAGTCTCTAATCCTCCAAGAGAGCTCTGGAGTCTCTAATCCTCCAGCCTCTTTCTACTCCTACTCCTACTGCAGCCTGTATTTTTCATCTTCAAATATTCTTCTATTTATAGTCTTCTTCTTTTCCAAAAATGGGTTTGCAATACTTGGATGTAGGCCTTGGCCTTGATTGAAGCAAACTTGAACTGGCTCTTTAGTAACATTGACAAACTAACGTTTATGGCTTGCATGGTGCCATTTTGTATTGAAGTTGGCCGTAACGTTGGTGGCAATGTTTGTGTATAAACGTTGGGTCAAACGTTACATAAAAAAATGCATTCTAGGTGTTACCAGCAACGTTTGACTCAACATTGATGCACCAACGATCGCTTAGTCACGCGTGCGCGTGTCGCCCACGCGTACGCGTCCGTTGCCATTTTTCAATTTCCACGTGTACTCGTCTTCCACGCGTATGCATCATAACAATTTTTTCCAAGGATGGCATCGTGTACGTTGGACTCAACGTTGGAACACCAACGTTTTCCTATCCACGGGTACGCGTGACCTACGCATGCGCGCCAATTGGCTAAAACGCACATCCACGCGTACACGTGACCCACACGTACGCGTCGATGCAAATTTTCCAACTTCAGATTTTGAGATTTTGTCGCGCACGTTGGAGGTAACGTTGGACCACCAACGTTGGCACACTTTCAGCCTCAACGTTGGACCTACAGTTGGAGTCCAACTTTGGCTCCAACTATGCACCTCTTTCTCTTCATCAACGTTTGAGGTAACGTTGGACCACCAACTTTGGCTCCAACATTACCTTCTTTACTTCTTCCTTGCCATTCCTCTGCTCCTTTTCACCTATCATCAACCAAACAAATGCATCAAAGCCTTGGCATAATCACCAGATTTTGCAACATTCATAACATCAACTAAATCTTGCAAAATCTCGTGAAAATGCATAAAATTAACAATGTTTGATTGAATCTAGACAAGCATCAATTTCTCATCCAAACACTTACTTATTGCCTAAAAATGCATGAAAACCAAGTAAAATATATGAAAAAGGCTTGTGAAACTAGCCTAAGATGACTTGTCATCACAACACCAAGCTTAAATCTTGCTTGTCCCCAAGCAAGCAGTGAAACATAAAGAGGTATAAGCCTTTATTGGAAGACATTCAATTCTGATAATGGGGTTTTCATGCATGGTATCTTAGTGATTTTTATTTGTAGCTGAAGTATGGACACTCCTTTGGATCCTTACTTGAGAGGTGGAATAACAACAACAACTTCAGGCAGCAGAATCAGAATCAGTCCTACAGAGAACCTCATTTAAGACAGCCTCAAGCATCTCAGCAGACCTCTCAGATCACTTACCCCTCTTCATCTCCTAATGATGAGTTACTACAATCTATTGATCGGAGATAGCAGGCCATGGAAAACAACCTTACTTCTACTCTGAATGGTTTGAATTCTACTTTGCAAGCCCTTGTCTCACAGATTGGATCAATGAACAACTCCAACAACCAGTCCTCAAGCTCTAGTGGACTCCCCTCTCAACCATTACCCAACCCAAAGGGTGGTATTAATGTCATCACCCTAAGGTCTGGAACCACACTGCAAGAGAGGAATCAGGAAGAGCCAAATCCACCTGAACACACCTCAGCTGAAGAGGTAGTGGAAATAGAAGATGTTGAAGAAGAAAAGAGCATACAAGACATGGCTGAAGATGAAGACGTCAAATCACAGAAAGAAGCACCAAAGGGCGCAGACACTATAGAGGACGACGTTCCTATTCTATTTCCACAACTTGCAAGGAAGCCCAGGAAGCAGTTGGAACCTGATCCTAAAATGGTAGAAATCTTCAAAAAGGTTGAGGTAACTGTTCCCCTTTTTGATGTCATTCAACAGGTACCTAAATATGCAAAGTTTCTAAAATATTTGTGCATACATAAAGACAAAATTAATGAATTAGAAACTATTCCTTTAGGAAGTTCTATATCTGCTCTAATGGGAAATATACCTGAAAAATGTAGTGATCCAGGTCCATGCACGGTTAACTGTACCATTGGAGGTGTGATATTTTCTGACTGCATGTGTGATTTAGGAGCATGTGTTAGTATAATGCCTTTATCTATATATGATGTTTTCAGGCTCCCTCCCTTAAAAAGGTCGGCAGCTCGTTTTGTGTTAGCAGATAAACGTATTATTACAGTGGCTAGAGTTGCTGAAGATGTATTGGTGGGCATTAAAGGTCTCACTTTCCGTATTGATTTTTACATCCCGGAGATGCCCCAACATGACTCAGAGAAGCCATCGTCTATCCTACTCGGAAGACCTTTCTTGAAGACCTCGAAGTTCAAATTAGATGCTTTCGCAGGCACATACTCTTTTGAAATAGACGGCCGAGTAGTAAGCTTCAATCTGAATGGAGTTATGAAGCACCCTCCAGAAGACCGTTCTATCTTCCAGTGTGACATCATAGATGAAACCGTAGCTGAAGTTCACCAGGAAGAGTTTGAAGATAAGTACATAGGACAAGGTCCAAGTGTGGGGAATTCCGAGGACAATGCAGGTACTCTACCACTGCCACCAGTTCCAGATAATCCAGAGCCAGACCATGAACAGAAGTTAGAATTGAAACCCCTCCCTCCACACCTCAAATATGCTTACCTCGAGGACAAGCAGAAGTTTCCAGTTATCATTGCACGGGACCTCACTTCTCCGCAGGAAGAGCAGTTACTTAGTGTGCTGAGGAAGCACAAGAAAGCAATTGGGTGGAGTTTAGCAGACATAGTAGGCATCAACCCTCAAGTTTGTGAGCACAGGATATATTTTTAGAAGAAGGAGCAAGACCTGTTTGTCAACCCCAAAGAAGATTGAACCCCACTATTTTAGAGGTTGTCAAGAAGGAAGTGACCAGACTATTAGAGGCAGGTATTATCTACCCCATCTCAGACAGTGAATGGGTGAGCCTAGTACAAGTGGTGCCCAAGAAGTCTGGAGTCACTACAGTGAAGAATGAGCATGGAGAGCTCATAGCAAGCAGAGCACAGAACGCCTGGAGGGTCTGCATTGATTACAGGTGTCTCAACCAATCTACTCGTAAGGATCACTATCCTCTTCCATTCATTGATCAAATGCTGGATCGCCTGTCAGGTAAATCACATTATTGCTTTTTAGATGGTTACACAGGCTATTTCCAGATTCATATAGCTCCTAAGGATCAGGAAAAGACTACCTTTACCTGTCCCTTTGGGACTTATGCTTACAAGAGAATGCCCTTTGGCCTGTGCAATGCACCAGCTACTTTCCAAAGGTTCATAATGAGTCTTTTCTCTGATCTTATTGAGGACTGTATAGAGGTTTTTATGGATGATTTTAGCGTTTATGGTGATTCTTTTAACCTTTGCTTGGATAGTTGACAAACCCCAATTTGACGGTTTATCTTGTATTGATTTTAGGGGATTTTATAACCTTTTACCCACATTTATTCAATGAAATAGCATGGTTTTGCATATTCTCCTTTAATTGTGCTTAAGAGTGAAAACATGTTTTTTAGGCCTTAAAATAGCTAAATCTAATTTACCTTGATTCCATTAGATGCCTTGATATGTTTGTTAAGTGATTTAAGGTTTAGGAGGCAAAGAGTGGATCAAGGGAATGAAGAAAGAAGCATGAAAAGTTGGAGAACTCATGAAGAAAGGAAAGAACCGGAAAGCTGTCAAGCCGACCTCTTCGCACTTAAACGACCATAACTTGAGCTACAAAGGTCCAAATGATGCGGTTCCAATTGGGTTAGAAAGCTAACATCCGGGGCTTCGAAAAGATATAAGATTTGCCATAGTTGCTACACGTGTGGTGGCGCGCACGTGCAGAGTACGCGCACGCGCTGTAGCTGCCACCTGGTTCACTTAAAGCAAAACGTGGCCAGCGAATTCTAAAGCCTTGTGGGCCCAATCCAACTCATTTATGATGCTATTTAAGCCAAGGATTGAAGGGGATCAACATACTTTACCATATGTTAGTTACCATTAGTCATAGTTTAGTTCTAGAAGTAGTTTCTAGAGAGAGAAGCTCTCACTTCTCTCTAGAATTAGGATTAGGATTAGGATTAGTTCTTAGATCTAGGTTTTAATCTTTGCTTTCTTCTACTTCTACCTTTCAATTGTTTGTTGTTACATTCATCTTCTTCCATTCTTTTATTGTAATTTCCTTTATGTTGTTCTTATACTTTGTTGTAGATCTACTATTGTTCCTTCCATTTTCTTTCAATTCAATAAGAGGTAATTCATAATAATTGTTCTTCTTTGCTTTTCTATTGTTGATCTCTTGCTTTTGTAGTTAGATCTCTCTTTAATTCTTGCAATTTATGTTGTTTACTTTTATTGCCTTTTATGTGTTTGTTGAAATGCCTCTTCTAGATATAGTATAGATTTTGTTCCTCTTGGACTAGGTAGAGTAGTTAGTAACTCTTGAGTTATCCAATTCCTTTGTTGATTGGTAATTAGAGAAATTGCTAATTGGTTTGGAGTGCACTAAAGCTAGTCTTTCCTTGGGAGTTGGCTAGGACTTGTGGCTCAAGTCAATTCATCTACTTGACTTTCCTTTATTTAGTAAAGGTTAACTAAGTGGTAGCAATGAACAATTCTCATCACAATTGAGAAGGATAACTAGGATAGGACTTCTAATTTTCATACCTTGCCAAGAGCCTTTTATAGTTGTTAGTTTATTTTCATTGCCATTTACTTTCATGTCTCTTATCCAAAACCCCAAAACAACTCAAACCAATAACAAGACACTTTATTGTAATTCCTAGGGAGAACGACCCGAGGTTCAATACTTCGGTTTATAAATTTAGGGGTTTGTTACTTGTGACAAACAATCTTTTGTATGAAAGGATTATTGCTTGGTTTAGAAACTATACTTGCAACGAGAATTCATTTGTGAAATTCTAAACCGTCAAAAATCCAATCGTCAATAGTTTATCTAGAATATTAGATAGATGTGTCAGTACAAACCTTGTATTGAATTTTGAAAAATGTCATTTTATGGTTAAACAAGGAATCGTACTGGGACATGTTGTATCTAATACCGGCATTTCTGTAGATCCAACAAAGGTGGATGTTATTTCTAGTTTGCCTTACCCCTCTTCTGTGAGGGAGGTCCGTTCATTCCTTGGACATGCAGGTTTCTACCAAAGATTCATTAAGGACTTTAGTAAGGTAGCACTTCCCCTATCCAGACTACTGCAGAAGGATATTGGATTTGAGTTCAGTGAGGATTGCAAACAAGCGTTTGATAAGCTGAAAACCGCCCTGACTTAAGATCCAATTATGAGAGGACCGGACTGGAGCCAGCCATTCGAAATCATGTGTGATGCTTCCAACCATGCAGTAGGAGCAGCACTGGCCCAGCGTGAAGGTGAGGACCCTTTTGTTATTGCTTATGCGTCTAAAACTTTAGTTGCCGCTCAGTCTAACTACACTACTACTGAAAAAGAGCTTCTTGCTATTGTTTTTGCTCTGGATAAATTCTGAGCCTATTTACTTGGTACTAAGGTAGTAGTGTATTCAGACCACGCAGCTCTAAAGTATCTATTAGCTAAAAAGGAATCCAAACCAAGGCTTATACGTTGGATACTGCTACTACAAGAATTTGATTTAGAAATAAAGGACAGGAGTGGTAACCAGAATCTAGTGGCAGACCACTTGAGTCGCCTTGAACACATTAAGGATGAATCCACTCCTATAGCTGATAATTTTCCATTTGATAACCTACAAGCAGTATCTGAGGTAACCCCTTAGTATGCACCTGTAGCTACTTATCTAGTTAGCCGCATTTTTCCTCCACACTTTACTAAGCACCAAAGAGACAAGCTGAAAAGCGAGTCTAAATATTATATATGGGATGATCCATATTTATGGAGATGCGGCGCTGACCAAGTAATTAGAAGGTGTGTGCCTCAATCAGAATTCCAGTCCATTTTAGAGGCTTGTCACTCATCTGAGAGTGGAGGACATTTTGGCCCTCAATGAACAGCTAGAAAAATCTTAGACTGTGGATTCTGGTGGCCCACCCTTTTTAAAGACGCTGCTGAATTTTGTAAATCTTGTCCCCCATGCCAAAGGTTTGGTAATATATCCCAGAGGGATGAAATGCCTCACCAAACTATGCTTTTCTGTGAAATTTTTGATGTTTGGGGCATTGACTTCATGGGTCCATTTCCAAATTCTAATGGCCACTTCTATATATTGTTAGCTGTAGACTATGTTTCTAAATGGGTGGAAGCAATTCATACCCGTACTGATGATGCTAACACTGTTGTTTCCTTTGTTAGAAACCACATTATTTGTCACTTTTGATCACCACGAGCAATCGTGAGCGATCAAGGCACTGATGAGCGGATAATTCATACGCTTTTTGGCATTGTTTTTACTATGTTTTTAGTATGTTTTAGTTAGTTTTTAGTATATTTTTATTAGTTTTTAGTTAAAATTCACTTTTCTGGACTTTACTATGAGTTTGTGTGTTTTTCTGTGATTTCAGGTATTTTCTGGCTGAAATTGAGGGACCTGAGCAAAAATCTGATTTAGAGGCTGAAAAGGACTGCAGATGCTGTTGGATTCTGACCTCCCTGCACTCGAAGTGGATTTTCTGGAGCTACGGAAGCCCAATTGGCGCGCTCTTAACGGCGTTGGAAAGTAGACATCCTGGGCTTTCCAGCAATGTATAATAGTCCATACTTTGCCCAAGATTTGATGGCCCAAACCGGCGTTCCAAATCAGCTCAAAACTGCCCGGCGTTAAACGCCGGAACTGGCACAAGAATGGGAGTTAAACGCCCAAACTGGCATAAAAGCTGGCGTTTAACTCCAAGAGAAGTCTCTACACGAAAATGCTTCAATGCTCAGCCCAAGCACACACCAAGTGGGCCCGGAAGTGGATTTTTATCTCATTTACTCATTTCTGTAAACCCTAGGCTACTAGTTCTCTACAAATAGGACCTTTTGCTATTGTATTTTCATCTTTTGATCACTTTAGATTTTATATCAGATCTTCGTTCTTCTGGTTCCCTCTCTGGGGCCGAAGCCAATGATCACTATTATCACTTATGTATTTTCAACGGTGGAGTTTCTGCACACCATAGATTAAGGTGTGGAGCTCTGCTGTACCTCGAGTATTAATGCAATTACTATTGTTCCTCTATTCAATTCAGCCTATTCTTGTTCTAAGATATTCATTTGCACCTCACTTATAAACGCGTGCCTGACAACCACTCCCGTTCTACAAGCAAACAAGGCTTGAATGTTTATCTCTTGGATTCTTCAACCGGAATCTTCGTGGTATAAGCTAGAATTGATGGCGGCATTCAAGAGAATCCAGAAGGTCTAAACCTTGTCTGTGGTATTCTGAGTAGGATTCAATGATTGAATGACTGTGACGAGCTTCAAACTTCTGAAGGCTGGGCGTTAGTGACAGACGCAAAAGAATCAATGGATTTTACTCCAACCTGATTGAGAACCGACAGATGATTAGCCGTGCCGTGACAGGGTGCGTTGAACATTTTCACTGAGAGGATGGGAGGTAGCCACTGACAACGGTGAAACCCTACATACAGCTTGCCATGGAAAGGAGTAAGAAGGATTGGATGAAGACAGTAGGAAAGCAGAGAGACGGAAGGGACAAAGCATCTCCATACGCTTATCTGAAATTCTTACCAATGAATTACATAAGTATCTCTATCTTTATCTTTATGTTTTATTCATCATCCATGACCATTTGAGTCTGCCTGACTAAGATTTACAAGGTGACCATAGCTTGCTTCATACCAACAATCTCCGTGGGATCGACCCTTACTCGCGTAAGGTTTATTACTTGGACGACCCAGTACACTTGCTGGTTAGTTGTGCGAAGTTGTGATAAAGAGTTGAGATTGCAATTGAGCGTACCATGTTGATGGCGCCATTGATGATCACAATTTCGTGCACCAAGTTTTTGGCGCCGTTGCCGGGGATTGTTCGAGTTTGGACAACTGACGGTTCATCTTGTTGCTTAGATTAGGTATTTTTTTTCAGAGTTTTTAAGAATGAATTCTAGTGTTTCAAGGTGATGTTCTTATCATCACCAAAGCTGATTGATTTTCATCAATTTAGCTCTTGAATGCAATGTCCTGCTGAAGCTTGGTTAGCCATGTCTAATTTCTTTAGACTGAAGCTTTAGACTAACATTGCATGATTCCTGGAATTCTTATTAAGAATTTTGATATCTTTATTTTCTTTTCCACTTAATTTTCGAAAAATCCAAAAAAATTACAAAATCATAAAAACCAAAAATATTTTATGTTTCTTGTTGAGTCTAGTATCTCATGTTAAGTTTGGTGTCAATTGCATGTTTCTGTTCTCCCTGCATTTTTCGAATTCATGCATGTATCTTCATTAATCTTCAAGTTGTTCTTGATGATTTTCTTGCTATAATTTTTAAACTCTCTTGACTTGAGTGTTTTGTTGTTTCTCATAAGCATTCTCATTTTGTTAGTGTCAATAGTATACAAACTCCTAAGTTTGGTGTCTTGCATGCATTGTTATTTGATTTTAGTTGCACTTTGATTATTCCTTATTATTAAAAATCCAAAAATATTTTTAGTTTGTGTCTTTTCAAGTCAATAATACAGAGAATTGAAGATTCAGAATATACAGCAGAGGATTTATGCAGAAAAAGCTGGGCGTTCAAAATGCCCAGTGAAGAAGGCAAACTGGCGTTTAAATGCCAGCCAGGGTGCCTGGTTGGGCGTTTAACGCCCAAAAGGGTAGTGCTTTGGGTGTTAAACGCCAGAATGTGCACCATTCTGGGCGTTTAACGCCAGGATGGCACAAGAGGGAAGATTCTGTTTTTAATTCAAATTTTTTCAGGTTTTCAAAATTTTTCAAAATTAAATCTTTTTCAAATCATATCTTTTCAATCAAACCTTTTTCAAAATAAATTTCTTTCCATTTTCAATGATACTTGCTATCAATTAATGATTTGATTCAACATTTCAAGTATGTTGCCTTTTCTGTTGAGAAAGGTTTAATGCTTGAATCATATCTTTTCTTGTTAGCCAAGTCATTAGTTTTTAAAATCAAATCTTTTTAAATTGTTTTTCAATCATATCTTTTTAATCATATCTTTTTCAAAATAGTTTTCAATCATATCTTTTTGATTTCTAATTTCAAAATCTTTTTCAAAAATCACTTGATTTCTTTTCCACTCTTAGTTATCAAAAATCAATTAAAGTTTTTCAAAATATTTTTAAAATCTTTTACTTAATTTTCGAAAATTTCTTCCCCTCTTCTCATATCCTTCTATTTATGGACTAACACTCCTCCTTAATGCACAATTCGAACTCCATCTTTCTTGATAAGTTCGAATTCTTCTACCTCTTCCTTCTATTTTTCTTTTCCTCTGACACCTCAAGGAATCTCTATACTGTGACATAGAGGATTCCATATTTTCTTGTTCTCTTCTCTTTCATATGAGCAGGAGCAAAGACAAAAGCATTCTTGTTGAGGCTGATCCTGAACCTGAAAGGACCTTGAAGTGAAAGCAAAGAGAAGCTAAGGCACAACTCTCTGAAAAGACCTAACAGAAATCTTCAAACAAGAAGAAGACATGGCAGCCGAAAACAACAACAATGCCAACAATGCAAGGAAGGTGCTGGGTGACTTTATTGCACCTACTCCCGACTTCTATGGGAGAAGCATCTCTATCCCTGCCATTGGAGCAAACAACTTTGAGCTTAAGCCTCAATTAGTTTCTCTAATGCAACAGAATTGCAAGTTCCATGGACTTCCATTGGAAGATCCTCATCAGTTTTTAGCTGAATTCTTGCAAATCTGTGACACTGTCAAGACCAATAGGGTTGACCCTGAGGTTTACAGACTTATGCTATTCCCTTTTGCTGTAAGAGATAGAGCTAGGATATGGTTTGACTCACAACCTAAAGAAAGCCTAAACTCTTGGGAAAAGCTAGTCAATGCCTTCTTGGCAAAGTTCTTTCCACCTCAAAAATTGAGTAAGCTTAGAGTGGAAGTCCAAACCTTCAGACAGAAGGAAGGAGAATCCCTCTATAAAGCTTGGGAAAGATACAAACAATTAATCAGAAAGTGTCCCTCTGACATGCTTTCTGAATGGAGCATCATAGGTATTTTCTATGATGGTCTGTCTGAACTGTCCAAGATGTCATTGGATAGCTCTGCTGGAGGATCTCTTCATCTAAAGAAGACGCCTACAGAAGCTCAAGAACTAATTGAAATGGTTGCAAATAACCAATTCATGTACACTTCTGAAAGGAATCCTGTGAACAATGGGACGAATCAGAAGAAAGGAGTTCTTGAGATTGATACTCTGAATGCCATATTGGCTCAGAACAAAATATTGACTCAGCAAGTCAATTTGATTTCTCAAAGTCTGTCTGGAATGCGAAATGCACCAGGCAGTACTAAGGACGCTTCATCTGAAGAAGAAGCTTATGATCCTGAGAACCCTTCAATGGAAGAGGTGAATTACATGGGAGAACCTTATGGAAACACCTATAATCCTTCATGGAGAAATCATCCAAATCTTTCATGGAAGGATCAACAGAGACCTCAACAAGGTTTCAACAACAATAATGGTGGAAGAAACAGGTTTAGCAATGACAAGCCTTTTCCATCATCTTCTCAGCAACAGACAGAGAGTTCTAAGCAGAATAACTCTGACTTAGCAACCATGGTTTCTGATCTAATCAAAACCACTCAAAGTTTCATGACTGAAACAAGGTCCTCCATTAGAAATCTGGAGGCACAAGTGGGGCAGCTGAGCAAGAAAATTACTGAACTCACTCCTAGTACTCTTCCAAGCAATACAGAAGAAAATCCAAATGGAGAGTGCAAGGCCATCAACAAGGCCGAATTTGGAGAGGAGGAAGAGGCAGTGAACGCCACTGAGGAAGACCTCAATGGACGTCCACTGGCCTCCAATGAGTTCCCTAATGAGGAACCATGGGAATCTGAGGCTCACACTGAGACCATAGAGATTCCATTGGATTTACTTCTGCCATTCATGAGCTCTGATGAGTATTCTTCCTCTGAAGAGGATGAGTATGTCACTGAAGAGCAAGTTGCTTAATACCTTGGAGCAATCATGAAGCTAAATGACAAGTTATTTGGTAATGAGACTTGGGAGGATGAATCCCTTTTGCTCACCAAAGAATTGGATGACTTGTCTAGGCAGAAATTACCTCAAAAGAGACAAGATCCTGGGAAGTTCTCAATACCTTGTACCATAGGCACCATGACCTTTAAGAAGGCTCTATGTGACCTAGGGTCAAGTATAAACCTCATGTCTCTCTCTGTAATGGAGAAGCTAGGGATCTTTGAGGTGCAAGCTGCAAGAATCTCACTAGAGATGGCAGACAATTCAAGAAAACAAGCTTATGGACTTGTAGAGGGTGTTCTGGTGAAGATTGAAGACCATTACATCCCTGCTAATTTCATAGTCCTAGAGACTGGGAAGTGCGTGGATGAATCCATCATCCTTGGCAGACCCTTCCTACCCACAGCAAAGGCTGTGATTGATGTGGACAGAGGAGAACTGATCATTCAAGTGAATGAAGAATCCTTGGTGTTTAAGGCTCAAGGATATCCCTCTGTCACCATGGAGAGGAAGCATGAAGAGCTTCTCTCAAAACAGAGCCCCAACGTCAAACTCTAAGTTTGGTGTTGGGAGGCCACAACCAAATTCTAAGTTTGGTGTTGAACCCCCACATTCAAACTCTAAGTTTGGTGTTGGGAGGTTGATGAGCGGATAATTTGTACGCTTTTTGGCATTGTTTTTAGTATGTTTTTAGTATGATCTAGTTAGTTTTTAGTATATTTTTATTAGTTTTTAGTTAAAATTCTCTTTTCTGGACTTTACTATGCGTTTGTGTGTTTTTCTGTGATTTCAGGTATTTTCTGGCTGAAATTGAGGGACCTGAGCAAAAATCTAATTCAGAGACTAAAAAGGACTGCAGATGCTGTTGGATTCTGACCTCCCTGCACTCGAAGTGGATTTTCTGGAGCTACAGAAGCCCAATTGGCGCGCTCTCAACGGCGTTAGAAAGTAGACATCCTGGGCTTTCCAGCAATATATGATAGTCCATACTTTGCCCAAGATTTGATGGCCCAAACCGGCATTCAAAATCACCCTCAGAATTCCTAGCATTAAACGCCGGAACTGGCACAAGAATGGGAGTTAAACGCCCAAACTGGCACCAAAGCTGGCGTTTAACTCCAAGAGGAGTCTCTACACGAAAATGCTTCAATGCTCAGCCCAAGCACACACCAAGTGGGCCCAGAAGTGGATTTTTATGTCATTTACTCATCTCTGTACACCATAGGTTACTAGTTTTCTATATATAGGACCTTTTACTATTGTATTTTCATCTTTGGATCTTTGGATTATTTTTAGATCCTTTGATCATCTTTGGACATCTAGTTCTTAGATCATTGGGAGGCTGGCCATTCGGCCATGCCTAGACCTTGTTCTTATGTATTTTCAACGGTGGAGTTTCTACACACCATAGATTAAGGTGTGGAGCTCTGCTGTACCTCGAGTATTAATGCAATTACTATTGTTCTTCTATTCAATTCCGCTTGTTCTTGTTCTAAGATATCACTTGTTCTTCAACTTGATGAATGTGATGATCCGTGACACTCATCATCATTCTCACCTATGAACGTGTGACTGACAACCACCTCCGTTCTACCTTCGATTGGGTGAATATCTCTTGGATTCCTGATACACGATGCATGGTTGATCGCCTGACAACCGAGCCAGCCATTCCGTGAGATCAGAGTCTTCGTGGTATAGGCTAGAACTGATGGCGGCATTCAAGAGAATCCGGAAGGTCTAACCTTGTCTGTGGTATTCTGAGTAGGATTCAATGATTGAATGACTGTGACGTGCTTCAAACTCCTGAGGGCGGGGCGTTAGTGACAGACGCAAAAGAATCACTGGATTCTATTCCGGCCTGATCGAGAACCGACAGATGGATAGCCGTGCCATGACAGGGTGCGTTGAACATTTCCACTGAGAGGATGGGAGGTAGCCACTGACAACGGTGAAACCCTTGCTTGAGCTTGCCATGGAAAGGAGTAGGAAGGATTGGATGAAGACAGTAGGAAAGCAGAGAGACGGAAGGGACAAGCATCTTCATACGCTTATCTGAAATTCCTACCAATGAATTACATAAGTATCTCTATCTTTATCTTTATGTTTTATTCGTATATCATCATTCATATCCATTTGAGTCTGCCTGACTAAGATTTACAAGGTGACCATAGCTTGCTTCATACCAACAATCTCTATGGGATCGACCCTTACTCGCGTAAGGTTTATTACTTGGACGACCCAGTACACTTGCTGGTTAGTTGTGCGAAGTTGTGTTTATGCCATGGTATTGAACACCAAGTTTTTGGATTCATCACCGGGGATTATTTGTGTTGTGAAAAGTATTGATCACAATTTCGCGCTACCAAGTTTTTGGCGCCGTTGCCGGGGATTGTTGAGTTTGGACAACTGACGGTTCATCTTGTTGCTTAGATTAGGTATTTTTTTTCAGAGTTCTTAAGAATGAATTCTAGAGTTTCATGATGATCTGTTGAAATCTGGCTGGCTGTGAAGCCATGTCTAATTTCATTGGACCGAGGTTTCAACTTATCATCACAAGAGCTTATTGATTTCTATCAATCTTGCTGTTGGAGCAGTGATCTGCTAAGGCTTGGCTGGCCATTGGCCATGTCTAGTGTTTTGGACCGAAGCTTTCTTTGAAAGCTTGGCTGGCTGTGAAGCCATGTCTAATTCCTGGACCGGAGTCTTAGACTAGCATTGCACTGATTCCTGGAATTCTCATTAAGAACTTTGATATCTTTTTCCACTTAATTTTCGAAAAAGCACAAAAAAATTTACAAAATCATAAAAACAAAAAAAATATTCTATGTTTCTTGTTGAGACACTAGTCTCATTTTAAGTTGGTGTCAATTGCATGCATTCATTCATGTGTCTTAAGGATCTTCAAGTGCTTATTGATGATTTCTTACTCTGATCTTTGAATTCTCTTGACTTGAGTGTTTATGAGTCTCATATGCATTCTCATTAGTGTTAGTAGTATACAAACTGCTAAGTTTGGTGTCCTGCATGCATTGATATTTGATTTTAGTTGCATTTTGATTTTTCCTTATTATTAAAAATCCAAAAATATTTTTAATTTGTGTCTTCTCAAGTCAATAATACAGAGAATTGAAGATTCAGAACATACAGCAGAGGAATTACACAGAAAACGCTGGGCGTTCAAAATGCCCAGTGAAGAAGGACAGACTGGCGTTTAAACGCCAGCCAGGGTACCTGGTTGGGCGTTTAACGCCCAAAAGGGTATAGTTTTGGGCGTTAAACGCTAGAATGTGCACCATTCTGGGCGTTTAACGCCAGGATGGCACAAGAGGGAAGATTTTGTTTTCAATGCAAAATTTTTTCAAGTTTTCAAAGTTTTTCAAAATCAAATCTTTTTCAAATCAAATTTTTTTCAATCAAATCTTTTTCAAAATCAATTTCTTTCTATTTTTAAAAATACTTGCTATCAATCAATGATTTGATTCAACATTTCAAGTATGTTGCCTTTTCTGTTGAGAAAGGTTTAATGTTTGAATAATATCTTTTCTTGTTAGCCAAGTCATTAATTTTCAAAATCAAATCTTTTTTAAAAATGTTTTTCAAATCATATCTTCTCAATCACACCTTTTTAAAACTAATCATATCTTCTTAACCACATCTTTTTCAAAATAGTTTTCAATCAAATCTTTTTGATTTCTAATTTCAAATTCTTTTTCAAAAATCACTTGATTTCTTTCCCACTTTTATTTTCGAAAATCAATTAGTGTTTTTCAAAAATGTTTTCAAAATCTTTCACTCAATTTTCGAAAATTACTTCCCTTCTTCTCACATCCTTCTATTTATGGACTAACACTATTCCTTAATGCAAAATTCGAACTCCATCCTCTTTGATAAGTTCGAATTTTCTACTTCTGTCTTCTATTTTTCTTTTCCTCTGACACCTAAAGGAATCTCTATACTGTGACATAGAGGATTCCACATTTTCTTGTTCCCTTCTCTTTCTTATGAGCAGGAGCAAAGACAAAAGCATTCTTGTTGAGGCTGATCCTGAACCTGAAAGGACCTTGAAGAGAAAGCTAAGAGAAGCCAAAGCACAACTCTCTGTAGAGGACCTAACAGAAATCTTCAAAGAAGAAGAACCTATGGCAGCCGAAAACAACAACAATGCCAACAATGCAAGGAAGGTGCTGGGTGACTTTACTGCACCTACTCCCGACTTTTATGGGAGAAGCATCTCTATCCCTGCCATTGGAGCAAACAACTTTGAGCTTAAGCCTCAATTAGTTTCTCTAATGCAACAGAATTGCAAGTTCCATGGACTTCCATTGGAAGATCCTCATCAGTTTTTAGCTGAATTCTTGCAAATCTGTGACACTGTCAAGACTAATGGGGTTGACCCTGAGGTCTACAGACTTATGCTATTCCCTTTTGCTGTAAGAGATAGAGCTAGGATATGGTTGGACTCACAACCTAAAGAAAGCCTGAACTCTTGGGAAAAGCTAGTCAATGCCTTCTTGGCAAAGTTCTTTCCACCTCAAAAATTGAGTAAGCTTAGAGTGGAAGTCCAAACCTTCAGACAGAAGGAAGGAGAATCCCTCTATGAAGCTTGGGAAAGATACAAACAATTAATCAGAAAGTGTCCCACTGATATGCTTTCTGAATGGAGCATCATTGGAATTTTCTATGATGGTCTCTCTGAACTATCCAAGATGTCTTTGGATAGCTCTGCTGGAGGATCTCTTCATCTGAAGAAGACGCCTATAGAAGCTCAAGAGCTGATTGAAATGGTTGCAAATAACCAATTCATGTACACTTCTGAAAGGAATCCTGTGAACAATGGGACCAATCAGAAGAAAGGAGTTCTTGAGATTGACACTCTGAATGCCATACTGGCTCAGAATAAAATATTGACTCAACAAGTCAATATGATTTCTCAAAGTCTGTCTGGAATGTAAAATGCACCAAGCAATACTAAGGAAGCTTCATCTGAAGAAAAAGCTTATGATCCTGAGAACCCTTCAATAGAAGAGGTGAATTACATGGGAGAACCCTATGGAAACACCTATAATCCTTCATGGAGAAATCATCCAAATCTCTCATGGAAGGATCAACAGAGACCTCAACAAGGTTTCAACAACAATAATGGTGGAAGAAACAGGTTTAGCAATAGCAAGCCTTTTCCATCATCTTCTCAGCAACAGACAGAGAGTTCTAAGCAGAACCACTCTGACTTAGCAACCATGGTCTCTGATCTAATCAAAACCACTCAAAGTTTCATGACTGAAACAAGGTCCTCCATTAGAAATTTGGAGGCACAAGTGGGTCAGCTGAGCAAGAAAATTACTGAACTCCCTCCTAGTACTCTCCCAAGCAATACAGAAGAAAATCCAAAAGGAGAGTGCAAGGCCATCAACATGGCCGAATTTGGAGAGGAGGAAGAAGCAGTGAACGCCACTGATGAAGACCTCAATGGACGTCCACTGGCCTCCAATGAGTTCCCCAATGAGGAACCATGGGAATCTGAGGCTCAAAATGAGACCATAGAGGTTCCATTGGACTTACTTCTGCCATTCATGAGCTCTGATGAGTATTCTTCCTCTGAAGAGGATGAGTATGTCACTGAAGAGCAAGTTGCTAAATACCTTGGAGCAATCATGAAGCTAAATGACAAGTTATTTGGGAATGAGACTTGGGAGGATGAACCCCCTTTGCTCACCAAAGAACTGGATGACTTGTCTAGGCAGAAACTGCCTCAAAAGAGACAGGATCCTGGGAAGTTTTCAATACCTTGTACCATAGGCACCATGACCTTCAAGAAGGCCTTGTGTGACTTAGGGTCAAGTGTAAACCTCATGCCTCTCTCTGTAATGGAGAAGTTAGGGATCTTTGAGGTGCAAGCTGCAAAAATCTCACTAGAGATGGCAGACAATTCAAGAAAATAAGCCTATGGACTTGTAGAGGATGTTCTGGTAAAAGTTGAAGACCATTACATCCCTGCTGATTTCATAGTCCTAGAGACTGGGAAGTGCATGGATGAATCCATCATCCTTGGCAGACCCTTCCTAGCCACAGCAAGGGCTGTAATTGATGTTGATAGAGGAGAATTGATCATTCAAGTGAATGAAGAATCCTTTGTGTTTAAGGCTCAAGGATATCCCTCTGTCATCATGGAGAGGAAGCATGAAGAGCTTCTCTCAAAACAAAGCCAAACAGAGCCCCCACAGTCAAACTCTAAGTTTGGTGTTGGGAGGCCACAACCAACTTCTAAGTTTGGTGTTGAACCCCCACATTCAAACTCTAAGTTTGGTGTTGGGAGGTTCCAACATTGCTCTGAGTATTTCTGAGGCTCCATGAGAGTCCTCTGTCAAGCTACTGACATTAAAGAAGCGCTTGTTGAGAGGCAACCCAATGTTATATTTTATCTATTTTCCTTTATTATTTTATGTTCTTTTGTAGGTTGATGATCATGAGAAGTCACAAAATCAATGAAAAAAGCAAAAACAGAATGAAAAGCAGAAAGAAAAACAGCACACCCTGGAGGAGAGCGTGCTGGCGTTTAAACGCCAGTAAGGCTAGCTGTTGGGCGTTTAACGCCCAGTCTGGCACCATTCTGGGCGTTTAACGCCAGAAAGGGGCACTAGACTGGCGTTAAACGCCAGAAAAGGGCAAGTAGCTGGCGTTAAACGCCAGAAATGGGCACCAGCCCGGCGTTTAACGCCAGAAATGGCTAAAAACGCATTTTTGCATGCCATTTGGTGCAGGGATGACTTTTCCTTGACACCTCAGGATCTGTGGACCCCACAGGATCCCCACCTACCCCACCACTCTCTCTCTTCTTCACCCATTCACCAATCACCTCAGCACCTCTTCCCCAAAAACCCTTCACCTATCAAATCCCATCTTTCTCTTCACCAATCACATCCATCCTTCATAAAACCCCACCTACCTCACCATTCAAATTTAAACCACTTTCCCACCCTAACCCACCCTCAATTGACCGAACCCTACCCTTCCCCCTCTCCTATATAAACCCATCTTCACTCCTTCATTTTCACACAACCTAAACACTACGTCTTCCCCTTTGGCCGAATCCAAAGCCATTCCCTTCTTCCTCATTTCTTCTTCTTCTACTCTCTTCTTTCTTCTTTTGCTCGAGGACGAGCAAACATTTTAAGTTTGGTGTGGTAAAAGCATCGCTTTTTGTTTTTCCATAACCACTTATGGCATCCAAGGCCGGAGAAACCTCTAGAAAGAGGAAAGGCAAGGCAAAAGCTTCCACCTCCGAGTCATGGGAGATGGAGAGATTCATCTCAAGGGTGCATCAAGACCACTTCTATGAAGTTGTGGCCTTGAAGAAGGTGATCCCCGAGGTCCCTTTTTCACTCAAAAAGAGTGAATATCTGGAGATCCGACATGAGATCCGAAGAAGAGGTTGGGAAGTTCTTACCAACCCCATTCAACAAGTCAGAATCTTAATGGTTCAAGAGTTCTATGCCAATGCATGGATCACCAAGAACCATGATCAAAGTGTGAACCCGGATCCAAAGAATTGGCTTACTATGGTTCGGGGGAAATACTTGGATTTTAGTCCGGAAAGTGTAAGGTTGGCATTCAATTTGCCCATGATGCAAGGAGATGAACATCCTTACACTAGAAGGGTCAACTTTGATCAAAGGTTGGACCAAGTCCTCACAGTTATTTGTGAAGAGGGCGCCCAATGGAAGAGAGATTCAAGAGGGAAGCCGGTTCAATTGAGAAGGCATGACCTCAAACCTGTGGCTAGGGGATGGTTGGAGTTCATTCAACGCTCAATCATTCCCACTAGCAACCGGTCCGAAGTTACCATAGACCGGGCTATCATGATTCATAGCATCATGATTGGAGAAGAAATAGAAGTTCATGAGGTTATAGCTCAAGAGCTTTATAAGGTGGCGGACAAGTCCTCTACCTTGGCAAGGTTAGCCTTCCCTCATCTCATTTGTCACCTCTGTTATTCAGTTGGAGTTGACATAGAGGGAGACATCCCTATTGATGAGGACAAGCCCATCACTAAGAAGAGGATGAAGCACACAAGAGACCCCACTCATCATGAGATCCCTGAGATGCCTCAAGGGATGCACTTTCCTCCACAAAACTATTGGGAGCAACTAAACACCTCCCTAGGAGAATTAAGTTCCAACATGGGACAACTAAGGGTGGAGCATCAAGAACACTCCATCATCCTCCATGAAATTAGAGAAGATCAAAGAATCATGAGAGAGGAGCAACAAAGACAAGGAAGAGACATTGAGGAGCTCAAGCACTCCATAGGATCTTCAAGAGGAAGAAAGAGCCGCCATCACCAAGGTGGACCCGTTCTTTAATTTCCTTGTTCTTTATTTTCCTGTTTTTCGAATTTTAGTGCTTATGTTTGTCTATGTTTGTGTCTTGTGATCATTAGTGTCTATGCCTTGAAGTTATGAATGTCCTATGAATCCATCACCTTTCTTGAATGAAAAATGTTCTTAATTGAAAAAGAAAAGAATTGCATGAATTTTGAATTTTATAACAGTTTAATTATTTTGATGTGGTGGCAACACTTTTGTTTTCTGAATGTATGCTTAAACAGTGCATATGTCTTTTGAATTTGTGGTTCATGAATGTTGGCTCTTGAAAGAATGATGAAAAAGGAGACATGTTACTGAGGATCTGAAAAATCATAAAAATGATTCTTGAAGCAGAAAAAAAGTAGTGAATATTCGAAAAAAAAAAGAGAGAAAGAAAAAGAAAGAGAAAAAGAAAGAAAAAGAAAGAAAAAGAAAGAAATAAAGTTGTGATCCAAGGCAAAAAGAGTGTGCTTAAGAACCCTGGACACCTCTAATTGGGGACTCTAGCAAAGCTGAGTCACAATCTGAAAAGGTTCACCCAATTATGTGTCTGTGGCATGTATGTATCCGGTGGTAATACTGGAAGACAGAGTGCTTTGGGCCACGGCCAAGACTCAATAAGTAGCTATGTTCAAGAATCATCATACTTAACTAGGAGAATCAATGACACTATCTGGATTCTGAGTTCCTAAAGAAGCCAATCATTCTGAATTTCAAAGGATAGAGTGAGATGCCAAAACTGTTCAGAAGCAAAAAGCTAAAAGCCCCGCTCATCTAATTAATACTGATCTTCATAGATGTTTTTGGAATTCATTGCATATTCTCTTCTTTTTATCTTGTTTGATTTTCAGTTGCTTGAGGACAAGCAACAATTTAAGTTTGGTGTTGTGATGAGCGGATAATTTGTACGCTTTTTGGCATTGTTTTTAGTATGTTTTTAGTATGATCTAGTTAGTTTTTAGTATATTTTTATTAGTTTTTAGTTAAAATTCACCTTTCTGGAATTTACTATGAATTTGTATGTTTTTCTGTGATTTCAGGTATTTTCTGGCTGAAATTGAGGGACCTGAGCAAAAATCTGATTCAGAGACTAAAAAGGACTGCAGATGCTGTTGGATTCTGACCTCCATGCACTCGAAGTGGATTTTCTGGAGCTAGAGATGCCCAATTGGCGCGCTCTCAACGGCGTTGGAAAGTAGACATCCTGGGCTTTCCAGCAATATATGATAGTCCATACTTTGCCCAAGATTTGATGGCCCAAACCGGCGTTCAAAATCACCCTCAGAATTCCCAGCGTTAAACGCCGGAACTGGCACAAGAATGGGAGTTAAACGCCCAAACTGGCACCAAAGCTGGCATTTAACTCCAAGTGGAGTCTCTACACGAAAATGCTTCAATGCTCAGCCCAAGCACACACCAAGTGGGCCCGGAAGTGAATTTTTATGTCATTTACTCATCTCTGTACACCATAGGTTACTAGTTTTCTATATATAGGACCTTTTACTATTGTATTTTCATCTTTGGATCTTTGGATTATTTTTAGATCCTTTGATCATCTTTGGACATCTAGTTCTTAGATCATTGGGAGGCTGGCCATTCGGCCATGCCTAGACCTTGTTCTTATGTATTTTCAACGGTGGAGTTTCTACACACCATAGATTAAGGTGTGGAGCTCTGCTGTACCTCGAGTATTAATGCAATTACTATTGTTCTTCTATTCAATTCCGCTTGTTCTTGTTCTAAGATATCACTTGTTCTTCAACTAGATGAATGTGATGATCCGTGACACTCATCATCATTCTCACCTATGAACGTGTGACTGACAACCATCTCCGTTCTACCTTCGATTGGGTGAATATCTCTTGGATTCCTGATACACGATGCATGGTTGATCGCCTGACAACCGAGCCAGCCATTCCGTGAGATCAGAGTCTTCGTGGTATAGGCTAGAACTGATGGCGGCATTCAAGAGAATCCGAAAGGTCTAACCTTGTCTGTGGTATTCTGAGTAGGATTCAATGATTGAATGACTGTGACGTGCTTCAAACTCCTGAGGGCGGGGTGTTAGTGACAGACACAAAAGAATCACTGGATTCTATTCCGGCCTGATCGAGAACCGACAGATGGATAGCCGTGCCGTGACAGGGTGTGTTGAACATTTCCACTGAGAGGATGGGAGGTAGCCACTGACAACGGTGAAACCCTTGCTTGAGCTTGCCATGGAAAGGAGTAGGAAGGATTGGATGAAGACAGTAGGAAAGCAGAGAGACGAAAGGGACAAGCATCTTCATACGCTTATCTAAAATTCCTACCAATGAATTACATAAGTATATCTATCTTTATCTTTATGTTTTATTTGTATATCATCATTCATATCCATTTGAGTCTGCCTGACTAAGATTTACAAGGTGACCATAGCTTGCTTCATACCAACAATCTCTGTTGGATCGACCCTTACTCGCGTAAGGTTTATTACTTGGACGACCCAGTACACTTGCTGGTTAGTTGTGCGAAGTTGTGTTTATGCCATGGTATTGAACACCAAGTTTTTGGATTCATCACCGAGGATTATTTGTGTTGTGAAAAGTATTGATCACAATTTCGCGCTACCAGAGGTTCCAACATGGCTCCGAGTATCTCTGAGGCTCCATGAGAGCCCACTGTCAAGCTACCGACATTAAAGAAGCGCTTGTTGGGAGGCAACCCAATGTTATAATTATCTATTTTCCTTTGTTATTTTATGTTTTCTGTAGGTTGATGATCATGAAAAGTCACAAAATCAATTGAAAAAGCAAAAACAGCATGAAAAACAGAAAGCACACCCTGGAGGAAGAACCTGCTGGCGTTTAAACGCCAGTGAGGGTAGCAAATGGGCGTTTAACGCCCAGTCTGGCACCATTCTGGGCGTTTAACGCCAGAAAGGGGCACCAGACTGGCGTTAAACGCCAGGAAAGAGCAAGAAGCTGGCGTTAAACGCCAGAAATGGGCACCAGCCCGGCGTTTAACGCCAGAATTGGCATGAAGAGCATATTTTGCTCGCCACTTGGTGCAGGGATGACTTTTCCTTGACACCTCAGTATCTGTGGACCCCACAGGATCCTCACCTACCCCACCACCCTCTCTCTTCTTCTTCACCCATTCACCAATCACCTCAACCACTCTTCCCCAAAAACCCCTCACCTATCAAATCCCATCTTTCTCTTCACCACTCACATCCGTCCTTCATAAAACCCCACCTACCTCACCATTCAAATTCAAACCACTTTCCCTCCCAAACCCACCCTCACATAGCCGAACCCTACCCCTCCCTTCACCCCTATATAAACCCATCCTCACTCCTTCATTTCCACACCACCTAAACATTACTTCTTCCCCTTTGCCGAACCACAAAGCCAACTCCATCTCCTCTATTTCTTCTTCTTCTACTCTCTTCTTTCTTCTTTTGCTCGAGGACGAGCAAACCTTTTAAGCTTGGTGTGGTAAAAGCATTGCTTTTTGTTTTTTCATAACCATTATGGCATCCAAGGCCAGAGAAACCTCTAGAAAGAGGAAATGGAAGGCAAAAGCTTTCACCTCTGAGTCATGGGAGATGGAGAGATTCATCTCAAGGGTGCATCAAGACCACTTCTATGAAGTTGTGGCCTTGAAGAAGGTGATCCCTGAGGTCTCTTTCAAACTCAAAAAGAGTGAATATCCGGAGATCCGACATGAGATCCGAAGAAGAGGTTGGGAAGTTCTTACCAACCCCATTCAACAAGTCGGAATCTTAATGGTTCAAGAGTTCTATGCCAATGCATGGATCACCAAGAACCATGATCAAAGTGTGAACCCGGACCCAAAGAATTGGCTTACAATGGTTCGGGGGAAATGCTTAGATTTTAGTCCAAAAAATGTAAGGTTGGCATTCAACTTGCCCATGATGCAAGGAGATGAACACCCTTACACTAGAAGGGTCAACTTTGATCAAAGGTTGGACCAAGTCCTCATAGACATCTGTGAAGAGGGCTCCCAATGGAAGAGAGATTCAAGAGGGAAGCCGGTTCAACTGAGAAGGCACAACCTCAAGCCCGTGGCTAAGGGATGGTTGGAGTTTATCCAACGCTCAATCATTCCGACTAGCAACCGGTCCAAAGTTACTATAGACCGGGCCATCATGATTCATAGCATCATGATTGGAGAGGAGGTAGAAGTTCATGAGGTTATAGCCCAAGAACTTTATAAGGTGGCGGACAAGTCCTCTACCTTAGCAAGGTTAGCCTTTCCTCATCTCATTTGTCACCTCTGTTATTCAGTTGGAGTTGACATAGAGGGAGACACCCTTATTGATGAGGACAAGCCCATCACTAAAAAAAGGATGGAATAAATAAGAGACCCCTCTCATCATGAAATCCCTGAGATGCCTCAAGGGATGCACTTTCCTCCAAAAAACTATTGGGAGCAAATCAATACCTCCCTAGGAGAATTGAGTTCCAACATGGGACAACTAAGGGTGGAGCACCAAGAACATTCCATCCTCCTCCATGAAATTAGAGAAGATCAAAGAATCATGAGAGAGGAGCAACAAAGTCAAGGAAGAGACATTGAGGAGCTCAAGCACTCCATAAGATCTTCAAGAGGAAGAACAAGCCGCCATCACTAAGGTGGACCCGTTCTTTAATCTCCTTGTTCTTTATTTTTCTGTTTTTCGAAAAATCATGCTTATGTTTATCTATGTTTGTGTCTTGTGATCATTAGTGTCTTAGTGTCTATGCCTTAAAGTTATGAATGTCCTATGAATCCATCACCTTTCTTAAATGAAAAATGTTCTTAATTGAAAAAGAGAAGAATTGCATGAATTTTGAATTTTATAACAGATTAATTATTTTGATGTGGTGCCAATACTTTTGTTTTTTGAATGTATGCTTGAACAGTGCATATGTCTTTTGAATTTGTGGTTCATGAATGTTGGCTCTTGAAAGAATGATGAAAAAGGAGACATGTTACTGAAGATCTGAAAAATCATAAAAATGATTCTTGAAGCAAGAAAAAGCAGTGAATACAAAAAAAAGGGAGAAGGAGAAAAACGAAAAAAAGGGGAGAAAAGAAAACGAAAAAAAAGAGAGAAAAAGAAAGAAATAAAGTTGTGATCCAAGGCAAAAAGAGTGTGCTTAAGAACCCTGGACACCTCTAATTGGGGACTCTAGCAAAGCTGAGTCACAATCTGAAAAGGTTCACCCAATTATGTGTCTATGGCATAATGTATCCGGTGGTAATACTGGAAGACAGAGTGCTTTGGGCCACGGCCAAGACTCATAAAGTAGCTATGTTTAAGAATCATCATACTTAACTAGGAGAATCAATAACACTATCTGGATTCTGAGTTCCTATAGAAGCCCATCATTCTGAATTTCAAAGGATAGAGTGAGATGCCAAAACTGTTCAGAGGCAAAAAGCTAAAAGCCCCGCTCATCTAATTAATACTGATCTTCATAGATGTTTTTGGAATTCATTGCATATTCTCTTCTTTTTATCTTATTTGATTTTCAGTTGCTTGGGGACAAGCAACAATTTAAGTTTGGTGTTGTGATGAGCGGATAATTTATACGCTTTTTGGCATTGTTTTTAGTATGTTTTTACTATGTTTTAGTTAGTTTTTAGTTAAAATTCACTTTTCTGGACTTTACTATGAGTTTGTGTGTTTTTATGTGATTTCAGGTATTTTCTGGGTGAAATTGAGGGACCTGAGCAAAAATCTGGTCTAGAGGCTGAAAAGGACTGCAGATGCTGTTGGATTCTGACCTCCCTGCACTCGAAGTGGTTTTCTGGAGCTACAGAAGCCCAATTGGCGCGCTCTCAACGGCGTTGGAAAGTAGACATCCTGGGCTTTCCAGCAATGTATAATAGTCCATACTTTGTCCAAGATTTAATGGCCCAAACCGGCGTTCCAAATCAGCTCAAAACTGCCCGGCGTTAAACGCCAGAACTAGCACAAGAATGGGAGTTAAACGCCCAAACTGGCATAAAAGCTGGCGTTTAACTCCAAGAGGAGTCTCTACACGAAAATGCTTTAATGCTCAGCCCAAGCACACACCAAGTGGGCCCGGAAGTGGATTTTTATGTCATTTAATCATTTCCGTAAACCCTAGGCTACTAGTTCTCTACAAATAGGACCTTTTGCTATTGTATTTTCATCTTTTGATCACTTTAGATCTTAGATCAGATCTTGGTTCTTCTGGTTCCCTCTCTGGGGCCGAAGCCAATGATCACTATTATCACTTATGTATTTTCAACGGTGGAGTTTCTGCACACCATAGATTAAGGTGTGGAGCTCTGCTGTACCTCGAGTATTAATGCAATTACTATTGTTCCTCTATTCAATTCAGCCTATTCTTGTTCTAAGATATTCATTTGCACCCAAGAACATGATGAATGTGATGATTATGTGACGCTCATCATCATTCTCACTTATGAACGCGTGCCTGACAACCACTCCTGTTCTACAAGTAAACAAGGCTTGAATGTTTATCTCTTGGATTCTTCAACCGGAATCTTCGTGGTATAAGCTAGAATTGATGGTGGCATTCAAGAGAATCCGGAAGGTCTAAACCTTGTCCGTGGTATTTTGAGTAGGATTCAATGATTGAATGACTGTGACGAGCTTCAAACTCCTGAAGGCTGGGCGTTAGTGACAGACGCAAAAGAATCAATGGATTCTACTCCAACCTGATTGAGAACCGACAGATGATTAGCCGTGCCGTGACAGGGTGCGTTGAACATTTTCACTGAGAGGATGGGAGGTAGCCACTGACAACGGTGAAACCCTACATACAGCTTGCCATGGAAAGGAGTAAGAAGGATTGGATGAAGACAGTAGGAAAGCAGAGAGACGGAAGGGACAAAGCATCTCCATACGCTTATCTGAAATTCTTACCAATGAATTACATAAGTATCTCTATCTTTATCTTTATGTTTTATTCATCATCCATGACCATTTGAGTCTGCCTGACTAAGATTTACAAGGTGCCCATAGCTTGCTTCATACCAACAATCTCCGTGGGATCGACCCTTACTCGCGTAAGGTTTATTACTTGGACAACCCAGTACACTTGCTGGTTAGTTGTGCGAAGTTGTGATAAAGAGTTGAGATTGCAATTGAGTGTACCATGTTGATGGCGCCATTGATGATTACAATTTCGTGCCCCAGGCACCCATTTTTGTAACAGGAGACTAACATGATTACTGAAAAAGCATGGGATCATTCATAAAATAGCAATAGCCTACCATCCTCAGACTAATGGACAAGCCGAGGTGTCTAACAGAGAGATAAAGCGCATTTTACAGAAGATAGTCAAACCTCATAGAAGAGACTGGAGCACCAGACTACAAGATGCACTCTGGGCATACAGAATAGCATACAAGACACCCATTGGGATGAGTCCTTTCCGCTTAGTCTATGGAAAGGCTTGTCACCTTCCAGTTGAGGTGGAGCACAAAGCTTTTTGGGCAGTAAATGAATGTAACATGGGATTTGAGAAAGCCGGTGCTGAAAGGAAGTTGCAACTGCAAGAATTGGAGAGCCTTCGCCTAGAAGCTTATGAGAACTCAAGACTGTACAAGGAGAAAATGAAGGCTGTACATGATCAACACATCAAGAGAAAGGAGTTCCAACCTGGGGATTTGGTCCTTCTTTACAACTCTAGACTGAGGCTCATGCCAGGCAAACTACGATCAAGGTGGGAAGGTCCATATAGAGTCGAGATGGCTGAACTGTATAGAGTTTCAATCTAAGTCACCCTTCAAGCTCTGAACTCATCAAGGTTAATGGACATCGTTTGAAGCTCTACCATGGTGAGAAGGCGACGAAAAACAAGGAGTTAGAGATCTTCTTCCTGGAGGATCCACTCGCAACTGAAAATTGAGCTACTGAAGTGTCCAACTTAAGGACGTTAAAGCAAAGCGCTAGGTGGGAGACAACCCACCACGGTATGATCGTTCCTTTTCTTCTCCTTCTCTTCCCTCATCTATAACTCTTCTCCATACTACTGCCTCTATCTTGCACCTTATCTGTATACTGCATTTGCATAAAAAAAAATTCTTCACGCGACGCGACCGTACCATTGACGCGTCCACGTCGCAGGTGGATCCGAGAATATAAGAAAGTGAACAGAGAGTCACGCGAGAGCGTGGCTGGAGGCATGCCTTTGGTATAAATAATCACACGTGACCGCGTCGCTGACGCGTCCACGTCAAGTGCAAAAATTAGCCTCCCACGCGTCCGCGTCACTCACGTGGCCGCGTGCCTTGGAATTCGACGTAAAATGGGTGCACGACCGAAAGTTGTGCTAGAGTGGTGATGGATCGGTGCTGAACGCACAAATTCTTTCCACGCGGATGCGTGGCTCACGCGTCCGCGTCAAATCCTTTTAATGGCCACTCACGCGATCGCGTCACCCAACATTTGGCAAAAATAAAAATTCGAACAGAGAGTTGTGCGAGCGCGAGGCTGCCCTCGCGCCAGTAGCATAACATGTGTCACGCGTCCGTGTGACCGATGCATCTGCGTCGATTCACTTAATGCGCATTCGCGCGAATGCGTCACTCACGCGTCCACGTCGCTTGCGCCGCACAGCTTATCCTAATTTGCCACATATCTTATCTTTCTCTTCCCCCAATCCTACTTTTTCTTTTCCCTCACTTTCTTTCTTCCCCCCTTCTTCCTTCTTCCCTCATTCTCAATTTCTACTTTCTCTCTCTCTTCCCACCATTATCAAGGTTTTTCTTTTCTTCTTCCCTCCTCACTTTTCTATTCTTCTTCTTTATTTATGTTTTCTTCTTCCTTTCTCTTTCTTTTTACTTTCATTGCTTATGTTTTCTTTTTCTTTCCTTTTTATTGGTGTTGGAAATTTATTTGGTCATTGTGGATTGTTTCATAATTGTTTCGCAATTATATTTTTAAAGGGGTTGCTTGCATGTTCAATTTATTATTTTCTTTGGATTATTTACCATGCATGCTATGTGTTTGTGAAAAAGCCCATGTGGCATTATGCACTTTTCTACATTATCCTATCCTACTATTCAATGCATGCTTTTCACAAATTCCCTTTACTATTTTATTAATTGAATTTCATTGCCAATACAAACGTGATAGTTTGTTACGAAGTGATGCTTGATCTATGCTACTCATGCCCTTGCCGGCATGCCAATAATCATCTTGCATCTACTTACCCTATCATGCACTTGTTCTATTCCCTTTATTGATCTTTTCATATGTTGTCATGACCATGTGTTTATTTCATTCATCTTTACCGTGCACTGATTATCACTCACTCAATCCCCTTCCTTGCTTTATCTCTTTGGATTTAACTTACTCTCTCTTCCCTTTTTTCAGAATGGCCACCAAGAAAGGCAAAGAGAAAGCTACCCCTAAACCCATCGTAAGGAAAGGAACAAAGAGAGCATTAGTGGCAGAGCCTTCTCCAACTGCAGTCAAGCCCTCAACAAAAAGAATTAAAAGGATTATCAAGGTTGATGAAAAGGAGAGAGCCTTCCCAGCAAAAGACACTGCACGATTTCCAAATCACTATTCTGAGTAGATGTTTCCTATTCTGGCAGCTCGAAATTACAACAATGAACACCTTCTTATCCTTCCGCCTCGTATTGCTGAATTTGTTGAGCCATAAATTGCACAAAGACATTGGGGATTCTTACAGAGACAGCCACGACAGGTTAATCTTTCTTGGGTTGTTGAGTTTTACTCCAACTTCCACCTGCCGACTCTGCAGTCAGTTTATTTACGCCAGAAGCAAGTCCTTATTACAGAAGAGGCCATTCAGCACGCCTTAGATCTCCCCCCTGCTCCAGAAGGATTGGACGCTTTTCAGAAAGCCACCATCAAATGCCAGGCGTACACCTTTGATTGGGACGTTGTTCTCAGAGTTATCGCTCAACCTAGCAGCAAATGGATCTTCAGATACCATCGTTCCCATCCTAAGAGAATCTCGGCTTCTGCACTTACCTTAGAGGCTCACGTATGGGCACAGATTATGTCCCATTACATCTTCCCGAGTACTCATGAGTCCTCCTTCACGGCAGACATGGCCGTTCTCCTATGGAACACGTGCAGATCGCAGGCAACCTACCTTTCCCTGCCTTGGTCTCTGATCTTATCTCAGCAGCCGGAGTATTCTACAGAGCTGGAGACACCAAAGCCATTCTTCCACGGGATGATTAGTATGTCCCTAGCGGGAGATATCTTAGGCCGCAACTTGCCACTTCCAGCCAGTCCACAGAGGATGCTGCAGCTCCTCCACCATCTACTAGTCAGCTGCTGCACCAAATACTGAAGCGATTGGACCAACAAGAAAAGAAAGCAAAACTCCGAGAGCGCCGCAACCACCGCCATTTCAAACACCTCAAGGAGCTACTTACAGGCAATCACAGACCCAACGACGATCCAGGCACTCCGGACTCTACGTCATTCACCAGCACAGGGAGCCACGACAGTCTTGACTGTAGAGACACTGCCACCAGCCCACCACTGTTCCTGACAGATGGCACCGAGGACGGTGCAAATCCTTAGGTGTGGGGAGGTCGGTCAGTACCTGACTTCCGGAGGTAATTTTTCTTCCCTAAACACCAATAAATTAGGATATTTAGTTAGTTTTTCTTTCTTTTGTAGAATAGGATAAATTACATAGTAATAGATTAGTTGCATACATGTTCTACTTGATTGAAAAGACAATAAGTTTCTTCTAAAACTCTATCATCGGAACAAAATTTCACTAATTTTAATTAAAAACTCTTATGTTAAATTTGCTTGAAGTTGTATTTGGATCACAAATTTTAAAGCTAAAGAACACACACTACAAGTTCTTGAGTTAATGATTAGAGGATGATTCAATAATAAACCCAATTATAATTTCTCTCTTGAGTAGTTCAACTTAAGGGTTCCTTTCAACCATCCCCCAATCAAGTCATGGAACTACTCACTCATCATAATTATAAAATTCACAAAATTAATGGTGAAAATAAAAGAAGACATGATAAACAATAATGAAAGGATTAATTGAAAATAAAAATAGTCTATATTAATAACTTGTAAAAATAAGCCAAAGTCAACTCTAGAGGGATTAAAAATATGGAAGAATAAATATAAAAAGTAAATAACAAAATAAGATGACTAGTACTGGAGGTAGACTCTTCTCAAAAGCTAAAGCTAAAATCTTCCAATGCTAATTATGAATGCTCAAGTGAGTGAAAAACCTAGGGGAGGAGTAAATCTAGATCTAAAACTAAAAATTATGTAGAATGAATTGTGTCTCTCATTTCTGCATGTTCTCTGACTCTAGTCTGTAATTCTGGGCCGAAAATTGGGTTAAAATTTGGCCCAGAAACTCTGCCAGCGACTTTTGAAACTCTACAGATCGCGCACATCACGCGGACGCGTCATTCACGCGGACGCGTCATTCGGCGTTTTTTCTTTTCCATGCGGGCGCGTCGTCCATTCCTCCGCGTCGCTTCTGCTTTTCCAATCCGCGCGTCCACGTCACTCATGCGGCCGCGTCACTGCGAATTGCTTTCTTCCGCGCGGTCGCGTCGCTGATGCGTACGCGTCACTTCTCACTGGTCATCTCCTCAACTTCTTGTATTCCTTCCATTTTTTCAAGCTTCCTTCCCAATCTTTCATTCATTCATGCCCTATAAAGCCTGAAATACTTAACATACAGATCACGGCATCGAATGGAATAAAGGGGGATTAAAATACCTAATTAAAGGGTCTCTAGGAAGTAAGTTTTCAATCATGTAATAATTTTAGGAAGGAAATATAAATGCATGCTAATTATATGAATAAGTGGGTAAAGACCATGATAAAACCACACAATTAGACACATTGTAAACCATAAAATAGTGGTTTATCACCGGGGAACCTAGAAGTCATCCGATCATCATAGCAGACAACCTTGACAACGACCACGACTCAGATCTAGAAAACAAGACGCCGCATAAGAACGCGAACACTACACCAAACGATACTTTTCAACTAAACAAAAATAAGAACTCACCAAGTACAGAAATTATGGAGGCACTTCAAGCTCAATAATATCACTTGAAACAGCTCGAAAAAGAAGATGAACATCAATGGGAAGCCGAAAGGGACCTTCAGAGGGAAACTAGGTGACACCGAGAGTTGGCAGACAAGCTCCTAAAGCTTGAGGCCGACTTTAAAACAAAAACCATCCAGCCTGATCCCGAAGACAGCTCCCATAAAGATCAAGATCCATTCATTAAAGAGATTATGAAAACTAGAGTCCCAAAGAACTTCAAAGCTCCCGATATGACCCCATACGACGGCACATCAGATCCAAGACACCAACCTCAGCAATTTCAGAAGTAAAATGTATCTCACCGACACCTCGGACGCTATTTGATGCAAAGCCTTCCCAACAACATTAACAAAGACAGCAATTAAGTGGTTCGACACTTTGCCCCCAGATCCATCACAAGTTTTGACGACCTGGCCAAGAAATTTCTTGCTCGATTTTCCATCCAGAAGGACAAAGCCAAACATGCCCTAAGCCTATTAGGGATCAAGCAAAGAGATCGGAAGAGTCTTCGTAGGTACATGGAGAGGTTGAACAAAGCATGCCTAGGTATACAAAGCCTACCAACGGAAGCAGCCATTATGGGTCTCATCAATGGCCTGCGAGAAGGACCTTTTAGTCACTTCATATCAAGGAAACATCTGATATCTATGAATGAAGTGCAGGAATGAGCTGATAAGTACATCAACATAGAGGAAAATTCTCGATTAGGAGAGACCTCAAAATCCGAATTCTCCTACTCCTCCCGGGATAAGGATAAAGAGTCCAAGAAAAAAGAATATCAATACGGTGAGAAGCCTAAAAAATACAACAAATACATCCTCATTTGGGTGTCTCTTGTGGATGTTTACCAAGAAGTATGCCATACCGAGAAGATCCCACCACTACGCCCACTCAAAAGCAAGAAAGGAGGAGGAAATCAGACAAGAATACTGTGAATATCACCGAATCTACGAACATCCTACCAATGAGTGCTTCGACTTAAAAAATGTTATTGAGAAATTGGTAAGAAAAGGACGACTAGATCGGTATTTAGCCAACAAATCGGATGAGCCCCAAAAAAGAAGAAGGGACGAAGAGGTTGGACGAGGAGAACGACCACCTCGCACCCTGGAGAGACACGTTCATATGATAAATGGAGGATTCGCAGGAGGGGCATCTCAAAATCATCTCGCAAAAGGCACCTTAAAGAAGTATATCATGTCGAGGGAGGAGAAGGATCACCCGACCTCCCTACTATTACTTTCACCCAAGAAAACGCGGCTGGCATCATCCCGGGACATGACGATCCTATGGTTGTCACTATCATATTGGCCAACCCTAACCTCCATTGTACACTGGTAGACCAAGGAAGCTCGGCGAATATCTTGTTTAAACCTGCCTTTGATAAACTTGGCCTGCAGGAGAAAGAACTCAGAGCATATCCGAACAGCTTGTTTAGACTAGGAGACACTCCAATCCAACTACTTGGATACATCTCACTACACACAACCTTCGGAAAAGGAACCCAGAAAAGGACACTCAACATAGACTACATCGTAGTCGACGTAAGCTCAGCCTACAACGCCTTGATAGGTCGGACAACATTGAATCAGCTTACCACAGTAGTTTTGACTCCACATCCGTGCATGAAATTCCCAACTCCAGAAGGGATCGCCATGATAAAAGGAGATCAGAAAATAGCGCGACACTGTTACAATGAAAGTCTGAACCTCAGAGGCAAAGGGGAAGAAATCCACACCATCGAGCTCGGGGGAGTTCAAGGTTGGGATGAACTTCGCCCACAACCAAAGGGCGAAATCGAAGAGTCCAGATTGGAGACACCCCGGACAAAACAACAAACATTGGGGTGACGTTGAAACAAGACACAAAAGGCCCTCCGATACAGTTCCTAAGAGATAATGCCGACCTCTTCGCATGGAAGGCCGCAGACATGCAGGGCATAAACCCCAAAATAATATGCCACAAACTAGCAGTATACCCAGGATCTCGGCCAGTACAGCAGAAGCGTAGGAACCTCGGACCAGAAAGATCCCAAGCCGTGGAAGAACAGGTGCAGGCTCTACTGGAGGCAGGGTTCATAAGAGAGGTAGAGTACCCATTATGGCTAGCAAATGTTGTTTTAGTGAAAAAGTCAAATGGGAAGTGGCGGATGTGCACCGACTGCACTGATCTCAACAAAGCCTGCCCAAAGGATCCCTATCCACTCCCAAGTATCGACACTCTAGTAGACGCCTCCTCCGGATACAAGTACCTCTCTTTCATGGATGCTTATTCGGGATATAATCAAATCCTGATGTATCCCTCTGATCAAGAAAAGACCTCATTCTTGACCCCAAAAGCAAATTATTGTTACGTCGTCATGCCATTCGGACTCAAAAACGTAGGAGCTACTTACCAAAGATTAATGAATAAAGTCTTCGCAGGCCACATCGGGAAACTCATGGAAGTATATGTGGATGACATGTTGGTGAAAACACAAAGTGAGAAATCATTACTGCCCGACCTCACCAAAGTGTTCAACACCATAAGAGAGCTTGGGATGTGACTTAATCCCGCAAAATACACCTTTGCAGTAGAAGCGGGAAAATTTCTGGGTTTTATGTTAACAAAACGAGGAATTGAGGCAAATCCGGACAAATGCCTGGCCATACTTGACATGAAGAGTCTGACCTGTGTCAAAGTGGTACAACAACTCAACGGGAGACTGGCAGCCTTGTCCAGATTTCTAGTCTGATGGGCCATAAGATCTCTCCCCTTCTATTCCACCTTAAGGAAGGGAAAGAGGTTCGAATGGACAATGGAGTGCGAGCAAGCTTTCCAGGATTTCGAAAGGTTCCTGGGACAACCAATTATTCTAACTCGACCACGAGAAGGAGAACCACTTGTATTGTGCCTCGCAGTAGGAAGTCGGGCAATAGCCTTAGCACTAGTCAGAGAAGATGGGAATGGGCAACAACCCATCTACTTCGTCAGCAAAGCTCTACAAGGGGCAGAATTGAACTATCAAAAGATAGAGAAGTTCGCCTACACCCTCATACTAACTTCTCGATGGCTTCGCCCCTACTTTCAAGCCCACATCATCAAGGTTCGGACTAATCAACCCATGAAAGGCATTCTCCAGAAGACAGACTTAGTTGGAAGAATTCTTCAATGGGCAGTCGAGCTATCTGAGTTCGATCTTTAATACGAAACTCGGACGGCCATCAAGTCCCAATATTTGGCTTACTTCTTTGATGAGTACACTGACACTATGGGAACTCCCACAGAATGGAATCTCTACGTAGATGGCTCTTCTAACAAAATTGGAAGTGGGGAATGGTGATAGTAGAAAGCGATCAGGGAACCCAAATCGAACTCGCCCTCAAATTTTGGTTCCCTGCTTCAAACAACCAGGCCGAATACGAGGCACTACTAGCTGGTTTAAAGCTGGCTAAGGAGATTGGAGCTCAAAAGCTTATCATCTTCAGTGACTCACAAATAGTCACCTCACAAATAGCAGAAAGCTACCAAGCTAAGGACCCAACCATGAAAAAGTACTTGGATAAAACCAGGGAGCAGCTCGGACAACTCGAAGAATATGAGATCTGCCACATACCTCGAGAACAGAATGCTCGAGCTGATGTACTCTCAAAACTAGCCAGCACCAAACTAGGGGGCAACAATAGAAGCCTCATCCAGGAAATACTACAAAACCCTTCAATCTTGGAAGAAGAAAAGGTCCTAGCCATAACAGGTCTGGACCAAGGATGAATGAGTCCCATAATTTACTACCTCAAAATAGAAACACTCCCTACAGATAAGAAGAAGGCGAAGAGACTAAAATGGAAGGCACAACACTACACCATTATAAACAATACTCCATACAACAGAGGGATTTCAACACCATTTTTAAAATGTGTACCAACCTTCAATAAAAAAGAAGTTTTAGAAGAAATACACAGTGGCATCTGTGGCAACCATCTCGGAGTACGAGCTCTCGCCAAAAAAGTACTCCGAGCCAGATTCTTTTGGCCGACTTTGCAAAAGGACTTAACAGAATTCATAAAGACATGTCCACCATGTCAGAGACATGCTAATTTCCACATCGCCCCACCAGAGGAACTCATCAGCGTAAGATCACCTTGTTCATTTGCAAAATGAGGACTCGACCTCCTCGGGCCCTTCAAAAAAAAAATGGGAAAGGTCAAGTTCCTTATTGTAGGGGTAGACTATTTCACGAAGTGGATAGAAGTAGAGCCCCTAGCTAACGCCACTAATCAAAGAAGTTGAAAATTCCTATCTAGAAACATTGTCACATGGTTTGGGGTTCCTTACTCCATCACCACAGACAATGGAACTCAATTCACAAACGCAGGCTTTAGAAAATTGGTGGCCAACTTAAAAATAAAATACCAATTCACATCCGTAGAACAACCACAGGCTAATGGACAGGCAGAAGCTTCCAATAAAGTTATAGTATCCGGGGTGAAACAGAGATTACAGGATGCAAAGGGAGCCTGGGCTGAAGAGCTCCCACAAGTCCTATGGGCATATCAGACAACCCCACACTCCACGACCAAGACCTTTCTGACTGGCTTACGGAATGGAGGCAATGATCGCAGTAGAAGTCGAAGAAGGATCTCCCAGAACGATCCTCTATAGTAAAGAGGCCAACTCTCAACTTCAAAAAGAAGAGTTCGACTTACTTCTGGAAATCTAAGAAAGAGCTCAGATCAGGGAGGAGGTATTAAAACGTCGAATGGCCTTAAGATACAATCGAAAGGTAGTACAGCGAAATTTTTCCAACAATGACCTCATCCTAATCCGAAATGATATTGGAACAAGTCGACCTGGAGAAGGAAAACTTGCAGCTAACTAGAAGGGCCCCTAACGAGTCACAGAGGTATTGGGAAAAGGCTACTACAGGGTGTCCGAACTCGAGGGGCGAGAGCTACCAAGGTCATGGAACGCCTGTAACCTAAGAAGGTATTATAGTTAAGAGGTAATAAAAGATCATAGGACAAGGTTCACTCTTTTTCCTGAAAAAGGTTTTTTAATGATGCACTGAGCCAAGATCTGCAAATTACCTGAATTAGAGGGGTAAACACTCACATGTACATATTCTTTCCTATATATCTATTTTTCTATTTGAATAAAGTTTTCCAGATTTTCTACGAAGCCTCTCTATAGGTCGGCAAGGTGAAAATCAAATTCACCGCCCGACCATGATGAAAACTGAATTTATCGTCTAGTTTTGACAAAGATCGGCAAAAAGTGAAAACCAAATTCACTACTCGATCAAGACAAAGCTACAGGTCGGCAAGGTGAAGATCAAATTCACCGTCCGATCACGACAAAATTGACAAAGTTATAAAAAGTAATCCATAAGCTGAGGCCTGGCCAGGCCTGACTAAAAAATGGATTACTAGAAATAACTTGTGACGGACCGACATGAAAAAGTCGGACCAATCAACCAAAGTGACAAAAAGTTATAAAAAAGTGATCCATAGAAAGAGGCCTGACTAGGTCTGAGAAAAAATGGATTGCTAAAAATAACTTAGGACGGACCGACATGAAGAATTCGGACCTGACTGATCAAAGCGACAAAGTTATAAAAAATAATCCATAGAAAGAAGCCTGATCAGCCCTTAGCAAAAGTGGATTACTAGAAATAACTAAGAAGGGACCGACATGAAGAAGTTGGCCCAAGCTAATCAAACGCGACAGAGTTATAAAAAGTAAATCCATAAAAAGAGACTCGGTGAGGTCCAACTAAAAACAAATTACTAGTAATAACTCAAAAGATTCAACGAAAGAAATTGACACAGCAGAAGGCGTGCGCTAAAAGGGACACAGCTCGACCCAAAGAAAGCCACGACCTCACAAGTATTCTATGAGAATACCAAAAAGAATAGTCGAATAAGGCTAACCTCAAAGGGTCACTTTGACTAAAGCAAGAAAATAAACAAACACAAAAGGCGATCAAAAAAGAGGTCGGACAGCAAAAGCTCCAACACTCTTGCGATGCCTGTAAGACTCCAAAAGATTGCAAACAATCACATCCAAAGAAAACAAAGCTTCTATAACAAAGACTCAGAAGGCCACCCGAGAGTCGACCTCAAGAGTTCAAAAGCATTTGTTTTTCTAAACAAAGTTGCTAACAAAAGCAAGTAAAATGTCAAAGTCAAAAGAACTACTAGTTACAAAAATCCAGAATTTCAAAGACCTACAAAGTCAGGCCATAAGATACAAAAGCAAATCAGAAAGCTACAAAGGAGGCAAAGTTTCCCTAGTGGCGGCATCCCGAGGTGAGGGGGGACGAGTCGCAAGAGGGATGGCATCAATTGTTCCATCTGGACGAGTCAAAATCTGAACATCAGGATCCGACTCGGGACGGCCGACCTCGAGTGTAGGAGTTGGAGAAATCGGGGCAATAGAAGCTTTAGCAGATGGCACAGGAGGAGGATCTACATCATCATCATCATCATCTGGGGTAGGGACGATCTTCCCATTTTCTACAATATTGTCCAAACTGAAGAGAGTCAGGTCAAGCTCGGGTGCAAGAACTCAGACCTGAGCCTTCAAGTTGTCATAGGCAGAAGTCACACTGCCCACAAGATAGCCCTAGAGCTCGGCGTAATCAGCTTGAGTAGATTTCAGCCTCTCTCTAAGCTCCACTATCTCACTATATGTCTGGATATAGCCCTCCTTGTGCTTCTGCGCCATATCCTCAGCCAGATTTGCAAAAGCTACCGCAGTAGTAGCCCGAGTCTTCTCAAGTTCCTCCTTCAACCCCTTGATCCTGTCGAATTCCGACTTGGCCTCCTCCATAAAAGCCTTTGTTGCATGAACTGAGATATCCCTAGCAGTTCGGAACAAAGCTGTACTTATGTGTGCCATCTTAACACTACTCCGGGTGATGAAATCCAGGTGGTGAAGAATGGACACGTCATTCATAGGAAGTCAGCCATAAGAGGTGATTTGATTGTCAACAAACCCCACAGCATCAAAGTCAAGGGCGTTGAGGTTAAAAGGTTCAGCAGTCCTCTGTCTCTTAGGAAGAGGGCCAACAGTGGGAGAAGAGGTAGCAGCAGAAGTTTGGGGAGGATCAACTAAATGAACTTGAGGAGTAGGGATCACCCTCCTCGGCCTAGAAGTGCCCGAGATCGGCTTCTTAGGAGGAACCTGAGAGGATCCTTCCCCAACAGCCTTGGCCGAGATATTCTGGGCAGCTGTAGCTTTCCTCGCCTTCTTAAAGGCCTTCATGGAATTATTATTCTTAACCATCTCTGAAAAACACAGCAAAAACCAAGTTACAAAACTGGAAGAAAAGAAATAAAATCAAACAAACAAAGCAAAGCAGAAGAAAGAAGAAGTCGACCACTACCCAGCTCAGCTCGGAGAAGTGAGGGATCCCCTAAAAACTTCTTTGTGTCGAGATGGGGAGGTTGCCCCCAATTCTCCTCCAACACATTCACAAAGGCCTTCTCGACCTCATCAAGCATCTCCCATGAATATCTCGATACTACAACATTCTTTTGCCAGCATATGGGAAGGCAGGTTCATTATTCGACTCTAAGAAAAAAGGCTGAGCTCCCTCAATAACTCGGACCTTGAAATAATAGTTCTTAAAGTCCCTAAAGGACTCATCATACATAGAAAAAACTTTCTTTCCTTGGGCAGACCAAAAAGAAATCCAAGAAGCTTTCTTTTTTGGAAGTCCCAGCTTTGGTCAAAACAAAGAGGTAAAGAAAGAGAGTTTGAGATGGCTTGACATCCAATTCTTGGCACAATAACTGAAAGATCTTAATGAAGTCCCAGGAGTTCAGATGGAGCTGGGATGGAGCTACATTACATGACCACAGCAAATCGGTCTCAAAAGAGATAATAGGAAGGGTAATGTTCATTTGGCTAAAAAAGTAGTCATAAGCAAAAAAGAAGGGGCGTTCCCCCTGGGTCAGAGAAGGAAAGCAAACCCTCTCGTCAGGGTCAGGCGCTACCAACTCATAGTTCTTCTCTTGATCTCTACTACTACAAATCCGATGATGCTTCCTAGGCTGCACACAGTATTCAGAATCAACCACAGAGACATACATCGCAACGAGGGAGTCCAGCCAGTCTGACATGTCCTCAGGAACTTTGGAGGATGTCTCGACAATATTTTTGCGAGCAGACATGGGCAATTAGTCCTACAGTAAGAAAAAGAAAAATGGGTTACTAACCAAAATAGCTCGGGCAAATCAAGAAATCAGCTCGGACAAATATGGATACAACTCAGACTAAAGCATACAACAATGAAAGGAGACCCCAGGAATCACAGTAAGGTCCAGGGGCATCCTTTGTAGCCAGTAACAGAGTAAGGACTCAGGAAAAATCTACAAGTCTACGTCTCGACATCTCTCAACAAGAAAATAACTCTCTTTCAACAAGCGACACTCTGAAAAGAAAGTCACAAATCTAAAAGTCATCAAAATCGCAAAATCAAAAAGTCTATCAGCAAAGGGAGCTATCACATGCCAAATAGAAATAATTAAAGACGCAACCTTTTTCAGAATTAAACAGTTCATTATTCCAAAGCTTCAAATCAGAGGACACAATCAGAGACAGTAACAACATGCAAAACCCTAAAATAGCATCAACTATCAGGAAAAGATTCATACAAATCGAAGAAACCCCAAAATAGTTCCGACACAGCAAATGCAGAAAGATTCAAAATTTTTCCAAGCAAAATCAAAACTTCCTCAAAATCTGCATGAAAAAAAAATAGGCATCAAGGAATAAAGAATGAAAGCAAGAAAACCAACCTGTAAAGAAAGGCGACGAAGGTCAAAATGATGGCAAAACCATAATTACTCCTGAATGCGAAGGAGACACGAGGACGTGAAAGCTGGGGAGCAAGAGAACGAAGAGTCACAGATGAAACAAAAGAGCAGAGAGAAAAGGGGAAGTTACAGTAAGCGCGGAGAAGGGGAACTGAAGGGATGATACTTTGAAATTTCAAAAAATGAAATAAGAAAGAGGGAAACGGCAAAACGGGAGTAAATGAAATCCTTAAAAGCCTTCACACTTTCCCTAGAAAAACACAACGCACGATGCAATTAAAGGAGTGTGAAAATGTTCCGCATTTAAAATCACTAATGGGAGGTTCTACCAGCGAAGACCAAACAAAAGGTGCCTGAGCTCGGCTTCTCCGAAAATGATCGAAGTCTAAAGGACTTGACCTTAAAAAAAAGACTGCGCTCAAGCAGGGGCACTGTTCATGCCCTGGGTCGAGATGTACGACCCGGGCTAAGTCGACCGACCTCCTCAGGACAGGACTACCCGATCTCTTCTCAAAGAGATCAGCCAAATCATCAGAAGAGCCCAAAAAAGGGGCCCAAATAGAGGAACACGACCCAAGTCCAAAGGCAGCCCAAGCCTAAAAAGATAAGGGCGGTTCCCTTGAAGATAAGATAACTCCACTCAAAGATAACATAAGATAAACTATCTTATCTCCAGAAAAGGTCACTCTACAACATTATAAATACACTAGAGCACCCAGGTATAACTCATACTCTGATTCTACTAAAAAGCCTGCTTGATACCCTTGCTAACTTAAGCATCAGAGTCCCTTACAGGTACCACCACCCTCCGGTGACGAAGGATCAGCACCATCACCAGGTCCAACAAGTCGGACACGGCGGCTCCGGTCACCATCATCAAGTCGAATACAACAGCTCCGACCAGTACAGAAGATCTCGTCCGAGATCGACCTACAGTTTCAGGTAACCCTTGGAACAGTAACTCAAGTTCATATCTCAAAATCATGCCAAACTTTAGCTTTATTCATAAATCAACTAATGAACCAGCACATACCACCACATAACTTTATTCTATCTTCTATCAAAATAGACCTTTACTCTTTCTCTATTTCACAACAATTTTTATTTTATTTAAGCATGGGGAATAATTCATACAATTCAAGATGAGATGATAAAAGCACCTAGACTAGCAGGCCATAATTGCTTGAAAATAAACAAACTGATAGACAGCAAATGATTCTAATAGGACACTATTCAACAGGGGCACAATAGCACTTTCAACTATAGGAAGTTAAGTGACAGAACAACCTCTTGGTTTCTTCTTGCTTCCTCCTTGTCATCATCAGTGTTGGCCTTTATGTCTTTCCTTTGTGTTTCCACATGATGATGCATCTTACCCTCCAAGAGATTGAATAGCTCTTCTGCAAAGAATTTGAAAGTTGCTTGTTCCCCAAGCACTTGAGAGATAGTTATCATGCATGTATGCTTGTGATTTTCTAGACCTAAGTTAGTGTGGGAACACCAAACATAGTTCATTGCCTACTTCTCTATGTAGAAGAATAAAGACATACAGGAAACATTAAGTGTTTTTATAACAAAACTAGACTATAAGCTAGAAAACAGACAATTTAATAAAACAACTATAAACTAGAAACTAAACAATTGTTAAGTAGCTTCTCTGATTGTTTTGAGTAAGTGACTAATCATGCTGAGGTTTGTAATGTGTCCTTAATGAAATCTTTGGTGGAACACCAAACTTAGAATTACACCTTCTCCCTCAAATTACTTTGGTGTGCAACACCAAACTTAGCTCCTTGCAATACAGAGAAATCTACTTAACTTCATTATTGAAATAGCTAAGAAAGGAAAACTACCTCTAGTTGGGTTGCCTCCCAACAAGCGCTCTTTTAGTGTCATTAGCTTGACATGTTGTTGATGACTTTCTTCCTCTTCTTCCAGTTTGTTAAGAGGAATGACATCAGGAAAGAAGAGGAGCCAGCTAGTACCCCCTGTTTTGGCCTCTTCCTAGCAAGCTCCCTTTTGTCATTTTCTTGATTGAACTTGCTTGCTGAATCAGGGGTTGGATTGTTTGCAGTTGACCTTTTCTTCTTCATGAATGTTGTCCTTTGTATCTTGGTCACAATCCTCTTCTTAATGTTTTTGTTGGTTGCCTTCACTTATTGGATATTAAGGCTTGGGTGTTGTGTGATTGTCGGAGTGTCCTCTTCATCAAAAGCCTCTTGAGTTGGTAGTTCAATCTACCCTTCCTCTATGCAACTCTCTACTTCACTTGAGTGTGGACCCTCTCAATTGACTTCCTTCCTTTCTTCTGCATGATGTTCCATTGAGTCCTTTGGAAGGAAGTTCTCATGTCCCTCTGTAACCTCAATTAGCTTCTGTGGATATGGAATCCTAGGCTCAAATACCTCCACAACCTCCTTCATTAAATGTTTACTTGATACAGGGGCCTCTTCTTCCACTTTCTTACTCACAGACTGGTCATCATCCTCCTTGCTTAGCACTCTTAAGTGCTTCCTTGTTTGCTCGAAGTGCCCATCCATCTTATTGAAGAGGATTCCTCGTTCTTTCCAGTATTGTTCTTGACTTTCCAAGAATTGTCTAGTTCTCTCCTGAGTTTATAAGACACTTTTAAGGAGATCCTCAACTGATAGATTAAGGGACATTGGCTCAAGGGATGAAGGTTGAGAAAACTTTTGTGGACATGGATGTATTGTAGTGAAGTTGTGTTGAGGGATATGAAATAAATTTTGTGTATTGTGAAATGAATTTTGTGAATGTTGAAATGAGTTTTCTGTGTAGTGTAATGAGTTTTGTGGTTGGTGAAATGAGTTTTATGGATTTTGGAGGGAACTTTGTGTAGAGGCATAGTCATGTGACGAAGAGTTTTCAAATGAAAAACTGGGAGGTGTGGTTGGACAATTTTGCATAAATGAATTAAAGGTATGCTCAAGTAATGATGGCTCTTGATAAGTGGAGTATGGACTATTGAATGCTCTTTGATTTTGATCCTCCCACCCACAACTTGAATAATTGTTGGATTCATCACAATATGGATCATTTTGTGGTCCTGGGGAGTAATCTTGTATGAATGCATTGACAGCATAATCATGTGATGATGTCTCTTGATGAATATAGTATGGACTATTAAAATCTTCTTGATTTTGACCTTCTCAACTACAACATGAGTAGTTGTTAGATTCATCAAAATATGGCGCATACTGTGTCTCTGGGAAGTGTCCCATTTCATTTGATTGTTCATACTCTATCATTCCTTGTTGATATTCCCATCCACCATTAGCATAATGACATGAATTATTTTGTGGTGTTGGGCAATATCCTATGAATTTGTCTTGATCATTTTATGGCTCTGGAGCATATCCCCACTGGGTGGATTGCTCATAATCTGTCATTTCTTGGTGATATTCCCAGCCACCACTAAGATAATGACTTGAATCATTTTGTGGTGGTGGGCAATATCCTATGAAATTTGTTGGATTAAAAGATGAGATGAAATCTATTTGAATTATGTAAGAGACAATCACCAATGAAAATTGAAATTACTCATATCATAGATGAGCATTTCTTAGTGAGGCAATAACGCAAACACCTAAGTATCAAGAGAAAATAAAAAAAATTAAAAAATTAAAAGAACTTAAATACGAAAACAAGAAATACATAATTTAGAATTATCACCCAGTTAATCATTGTTGATCTAAATCAATCCCCGGCAACGGCGCCAAAAAACTTGATGAGGGAAAATCGATTCCACACAAACTAACCGGCAAGTGTACCGGGTCGCATCAAGTAGTAATAACTCACCAGAGTGAGGTCGATTCCACAGGGATTGATGGATCAAGTAACTTTAGTTGGGTGGTTAATCTAGTCAAGCTAGTGGTGAAATAAGCAAAATGAAAAGAAAACAGTAAATCAAAGGCAAGTAAAGAAGCTCAAAGAGAAATAACTGAGAACAAAGAGTCATCAGGGATTGGAGATATCATAATCCATCATGAATCAAATGGGTCTTAACTCCTTTCTCAATCATATGAGTAGATCTATGGCAGATTGTAATTGATTGAATCCCAATTTCTTGGCAATCCAATCTCTCTAATCACAATCAATCTTGCCAATTCCTTGATCCAATTGTCATGCGAAGAGGTTAAATGCAAGTCTCTCATCTATAAGCCACACAAATTCTCAAGACCTCAATTCCTCCCAAATAGTATTGATCAAGAGAATTGTGAAGGATAGAGCCCCAATTTTAATGCCCATGATTCCCCTTCCGAGGCTCACACAAGCATTCAACAGATTCAAACCCCTTCCGGAGTGAATGAATCTCAACCAAAACAGAGGATATCCTATAGCTACACAAATGATTTGAGAAGAAGTTCACTCAATCATGTGAATTATAATAGAGCTCTTCCCCCTAATGAATTGGAGTTTAGTGGATCATAGCTCTAAGAACACTTGCAGAAAATTTAAATTGCAAGAAAATAAATCAAGCTCAATATGAACAAAAATGTAAACTTGCAGAAAGGTAAATTGTAGAAGAGAAGTGTAGGAAAGTGAAATTGCATAAACTAAACTAAATTCAATTCAATACAAGTGAAATTTAAAATTACAGAAAAGAAATTCTAAGCTAAGCTCTCTGGAGTCTCTAATCTTCCAAGAAAGCTCTGAAGTCTCTAATCCTCCATCCTCTTTCTACTCTTACTCCTACTGCAGCCTATGTTTTTCATCTTCAAACATTCTTCTATTTATAGTCTTTTTCTTTTCCCTAAATGGGTCTTCAGTACTTGGATGTGGGCCTTGGCCTTGATTGAAGCAAACTTGGAGTGGCTCTTTAGTAACGTTGACAAGCTAACGTTCATGACATGCATGGTGCCATTTTGTATTGAAGTTGGCCTTAACATTGGTGGAAACATTTGTGTATAAATGTTGGGTCAAACGTTACATAAAAAAATGCATTCTGGGTGTTAGCAGCAATGTTTGACTCAACGTTAGTGCACCAACATTCGCTTATTCACGCGTGTCCATGACCCACGCGTACGCGTGAAGGATGAAACTTCGCCATTTCACGCGTACGCGTCGCCCACGCATACGCGTCCCTTGCCATTTTCCTATTTCCATACGTACGCGTCTTCCACGCGTACATGTCATAACAATTTTTTCCAAGGATGGCATCGCGTACGTTGGACTCAATGTTAGACCCAACACTGGACCACCAACGTTTGCCTATCCACGCATACGCATGACCTACGCGTGCCCGCCGATTGGCTAAAACACACATCCACGCGTATGCGTCAATGCAAATCTTCCAACTTCAGATTTTGAGATTTTTTCGCGCACATTGGAGGTAACGTTGGACCACCAACGTTGCCTCCAAAGTTGGCACACTTTCAGCCTCAACGTTGGACCCATAGTTGGATTCCAACTTTGGCTCCAACTATGGTCTCTTGATTTGAAGTTGGGGTCATAGTTGGAGTCCAACTTTGGCTCCAACTATGCACCTCTTTATCTTCATCAAAGTTTGAGGTCACATTGGACCACCAACTTTGGCTCCAATGTTACCTTCTTTTCTTCTTCCTTGCCATTCCTCTACTCCTTTCCACCTATCATCAACCAAACAAATGCATCAAAGCCTTGGTATAATCACCAAATTTTGCATTATTCATAACATCAACTAAATCTTGCAAAAATCTCATGAAATTGCATAAAATTAACAATATTTGATTGAATCAATACAAGCATGAATTTCTCATCCAAACACTTATTTATTGCCTAAAAATGCATGAAAACCAAGTAAAATAGATGAAAAAGGCTTGTGAAACTAGCCTAAGATGACTTGTTATCATTGTCTCCGAACAAGCGCTTCTTTAACGTCATTAGCTTGACGGTTGGCTCCTTACGGAAATTGATATGGGCTCAAAATTTTGCCCCTTATAGTGAATTTTCTTCCTATCCTCTCATGGATGAGCTCCACATGCTCTAGAGACAAGACACGACTCACTATATGTGGTATGACTGGCTTCTTGGTGAAGAGAACTCTCATGCCAGATGAGAGGCCTTCAGTGGGGACTTTCTTATCCCTCCATCCTTTAGGTACTTTCTTCTTAGTACCGTTGCTCATAGTGCTTGTTGATGGCTACCCAACACCAAACTTAGAATTTATGTTTGGGGCTTTAGCAAAGCTCTGCACTGAAAGAGATGGTTGGAACACTAAATGTTGCATAGTCATCTCTTTTTTTTAGAGGGAGAGTTCGGGTAAGGCATCTTGAACAAGATGTGATTCTCCCCTAGTTGTAAAATTAGTTCTCCCTTAGCTACATTAATGATAGCATTGGAAGTGGCTAGGAAAGGTCTTCCAAGGATGATGGATTCATCCTCATCTTCCCTAGTATTTAAGATAATAAAGTTTACAGGGATGTAAAGGTTTTCAACCTTCACCAAGACATCCTCTACTAAGTTATATGCTTTCTTTATTGACTTGTCTGCCATCTCTAGTGAGATGTTTACAGCTTCAACCTCAAAGATTCCCAGCTTCTCCATTACAGAGAGTGGCATGAGGTTTATACTTGACCCTAGGTCACACAAAGCCTTCTCAAAGGTCATGGTGCCTACGGTGCAAGCGATTAAGATGCATCCGGGATCCGGAAGCTTCTGAGGTAGCTTCTGCTTAACCAAAGCATTGAGTTCTATGGCAAGCGGATTCTTCCTCAAAGGCTTTGTACCAAACGGCTTGGCATTCAGCTTCATAAGAGCTCCTAGGTACCGAGCAACTTGCTCTTCCCTAGTGTCCTTATCCTCATCCGAGGATGAGCATTCATCAGAACTCATGCATTGTAGGAGTGCATGCAAAGGAACCTTTATGGTCTCTATATGATGCTTGGCTTCTTTTAATTCTTGGATGGAAATTTCTTCAGTGGATGCTGAACACTCAGTAGGTATGACATTACTGGAATTCAATGCCAGGTTTGGTGGCTCTTTGGGCATTGATCGCCCATCATGAATCCTTTCACTGGCATTCAACGCTAGTTTCTTTGCCAAGTTGGGCGTTGTACGCCCAGTAAGACCTTCCTTACTGGCGTTTAACGCCAGAGTCCCTGCCAGTTTGGGCATTGAATGCCCAGTAAGGGCTTCTTCACTGGCATTCAATGCCAGCTTTGATGCCTGTTTGGGCATTGAATTCCCAGCGAGGTATTTCGCATTGGCGTTCAACACCAGCTTCGGTGCCAGCTTGGACGTTGAACGTGCAGTGACGTTTTCTTCACTGGCGTTTAATGCCATCTCAGTCTATCCAGATTCGGTCGCAGCCTCTATGGTGATGGCCTTGCACTCTTCTCATGGGTTCACTTTAGTGTTACTAGGAAGAGTGTCAGGAATAGCCTTAGGGATTCTCTTGCTCAGTTGACTAACTTGTACCTCCAAGTTTCTAATGGAGGATCTTGTTTCAGTTATGAAACTATGAGTAGTCTTAGAGAGGTTGGAGACTATAGTTACTAAGTCAGCAAGGTTCTGCTTAGGGGTCTCCATATGTTCTTGAGAAGATGGGAATGGTGGTCTATTGTTGAACCTATTTTGGTTCCTTCCACCTTGATTGTTGTTGAAGACTTGCTGAGGCTTCTGTTGCTCCTTCCATGAAAGGTTAAGATGATTTCTCCATGAGGGATTGTAGGTGTTTCCATAGGGTTCTCCCATGTAGTTCACCTCTTCCATATAGGTCAGGATCATAAGCTTCTACTTCAGAGGAAGCTTCCTGAGTGCTACCAGCTGCAGTTTGCATTTCAATCAAATACTAAGAGATCATATTGACCTGCTGGGTCAATATCTTGTTATAAGCCAATATGGCATTCAGAGTGTCAACTTCAAGAACTCTTTTCTTCCGAAGGACCCTATTACTCACAGGGTTTCTCTCAGAGGTGTACATGAATTGGTTGTTTGCAACCATCTCAATAAGTTCTCTTGCTTCTACAGGCATTTTCTTTAAGTGGACTGATCCACCTGCAGAGCTGTCTAATGATATTTTGGACATCTCAGAAAGACCATCATTGAAGATGCCTAGGATAGACCATTCTGAGAGCATGTCAGAAGGACATCTCCTGATTAGTTGCTTGTATCTTTTCCAAGCTTCATAGAGGGATTCATCATCTTTCTGTCTAAAGGTTTGAACTTCCACTCTGATTTTGCTCATCTTTTGAGGAAGGAAAAATTTGGCCAAGAAAGCATTGACCAACTTTTTCCAAGAGTCTAGGCTTTCTTTAGATTGAGATTCCAACCATATCCTAGCTCTGTCTGTAACCGCAAAAGGAAAGAGCATAAGTCTGTAGACCTCAGGATCAACTCCATTGGTCTTAACAGTGTCACAGATTTGCAATAATTCAGATGAAAATTGATGTGGATCTTCCGGTGGAAGTCTATAGAACTTGCAGTTCTATTGCATTAAAGAGACTAATTGAGGCTTAAGTTGAAAATTGTTTGCTCTAATTGCAGGTATAGAGATAATTCTCCCATAGAAATTAGAAGTTGGTATGGTGTAGTCACCAAGAACCTTTCTTGCTTCTCCTCTATTATTAGCATTATCTGCCATGTTTTCAACTTCTTGTTCAAAAATTTCTATGAGGTTTCCTTTGGAATGTTGGGCCTTATCTTGTTGTAAACACTTCCTCAGGCTCCTCTCAGGTTTATGATCAAGATCAAAGATAGATTCTTTATTGATGCATGAAAACTTGTCTCTCAACAAATTCCCCTTTGGCAAGTATACCGAATTTGTCGTCAAGTAAAAACTCATAATAGAGTGAGGTCAAATCCCACAGGGATTGATTGGTCAAGCAACTTTAGTTGGAAGAGTATGCTAGTTGAGCTAAATAGAGTGTAGTTTGAGAATTGCAGAAAATTAAATGACGGAAAAGTAAATAGCAGAAAACAAAGTGTAGAATCTTAAATGGGGATTTGGGGTAATGATCATGAAAATAAATGACAAGAAATAAAGAGAATGGGTAAGATCAAAAATGGGGATTCATTGGGCTCAGGAGATGTTGCATTCTCTGGATTAAGTTCATTTTCATCTCTTCCTCAATCAATGCATCTATTGATCTCCTTGGCAATCTTAGGTGATTAGATTCCAATTCCTTGGTAATCCAATCTCTCTAAGCTTGAACAATTGCCCAATTCCTTGATTTAATTGCTCATGGGAAGAGATGAAGTATGGTCACTGATTATACCACATGTATTTCCAAATCAAAGTATTGGGAGGATTACATGTCACTATATCCACCCAGACCCCAATTTGGTCCAACATGAGAAAGCATTTCTAGCATGATCTCCTCATCCCTTTTCCAAGGCTCAGAGGAGATCCAATTATGGAGAGTTTCTTTTCGAAGACAACTAACCAATTGAAATAAGATCGAAAGCTTTCTAGTAAATCAAAAGAGAAGAAAGAAGAAGAGAATGAAAACTATAATTGATCCATCAAATTACAACAGAGCTCCCTAACCCAATGAAAGGGGTTTAGTTGTTCATAGCTCTAGAAATGAAAAATGGAAGAAAATGATACATCCCAGCTAAAGTGCAGAAAAGTAAATATACAGAGAGTAGTTCTCCAAAGTGCCAAGCTTCTCTATAGTTCAAAACTACTCCTATATATACTACTCCTCTTGATCTTCTAGTGAGTTCTTCAAGTCTTGGATGTGGGCTTTGGATCTTGAGTTGAAGCAGTTCCAATCTTTAGTGGGCCCAGCTTACAGAGAAGTATGAATTAGGCATGGGCGTTAGTGAAGTTAACGTTAAGTGACATTGTGGGTTCGAGAACGTTAGTGGCAATCACAATTTTCACTAACGTTCCAACCTCATTAGCCTACGTTAACTCCAACGTTAGTGGTACTAACGTGACCACTAATGTTGCCTTGTAAATCTTCGCTAGTGTTATTGGGACTCAACTTTCCCAATAACGTTGGCTTATAACCCTTCGCAAGCGTTATTGGGACTCACATTTCCCATTAACGTTGCCTTATGCCCTTTGTCCCTACATTAGAGTTTACGTTAGTGTAACTAACGTGGCTCTTAACGTTGTTATGCCTCACCTTCGAGAGCGTTAGTGACACTTATTTTTGTCACTAATACTCAAAGTGCCCCTACTTTCCACGTTAGAGCTCACGTTAACTAAGTTAACGTGGTAGTTATGCCATCTTCCCACGTTAGTGACAAAGGTAAGTGTCATTAACGTTGGCATTGTTCCTCTCTTCCATGTTAGAGTTCACGTTAACTAAGTTAATGTGACTCTTAACGTGGCTCATTGCCAAATCTTGGAACGTTAGTGGTGTTCACGTTTACCACTAACGTTGGAGCTTTCTTTTGTCTCCATGTTAACTACCACGTTAACTTAGTTAACTACCACATTAACTTAGTTAACATGGCAATTAACGTGGGCTTATGATGGCTTCGTGGGCATTATTGGTGATCACTTTTCTCCTTAACATTGCAAGCTATTTACCATTCTACGTTAGTGGTCACGTTAACTAGATTAACGTGAGTACTAATGCTAACGTGGTTCTTCCTTGCTTCCTTTGTCTTGAAATCAAGAAAATAAAGTGCATCAAAGCTCTAGCCAAAGTCATGAAATTATGCATCATCAATTTATCATTCAATTCTAGAAAAATCCTCATGAAATCATGTGAAATTCACAATAGTTGCTTGAATCAAGGTGTAAGTGTATTTTCATCCAAAATTTGCCTTATTCACTAAGAAAATGCATGAAACTACCTTAAAACAATAAAGAAAAGGTCAGTGAAACTGGCCTAGATGCCTTGGCATCACAACACCAAACTTAAAGCTTGCTTGTCCCTAAGCAAGTACTAAAACATAGGAAGAATGAATGAAAGAGCAAGAAGATAATATAGAAGTAGAATTCCTGGTTTATGGGGTTTCATGCATAGCAACTTAGGTTCTTTCCTTTACTAGGTTTCAGGCCTTTATCAAGTCCTTGGTCACTCTCTTCATTACATCCTTTGAGAGTCCTTAATTGTTGATCCTTCCTTCTTTTCCAAGGTTTATTACATTCTTCTTTTGGCTAAGTGCTCTGTAAGAGGGTGACCCTTTATGATAAGCTTTCAGTCAACACTCCCAAACCAGTTGGCTCAAGGTGCTAGGTGTTAAGACACCCCTACGGACTTACTCCCCCAAGTCTCTTTCCCTCATACATACACACCACAAGCACATGGTTTGTTATTTTTCTTTCTTGAGACCTTGGTGTCCAGCACCTCTTTGGGTTACTAAGTGTTTTGTAGCAAGGGTCACTCTTGATAGTGGACTTTCAGCTGATAATCCCGGATTAGTTAATCCAAGTTACCAAGTGATGAGGCACCCCTAAGAGCTTATTCATCCAAGCATATCCCTTGTACATGAACACCACAGACATATGCCTCAATCTTAAAACCCTTGGTGCCTAGCATTGTTTCTTATTGTGTTTCTTTCCTTTTCACTTCTATTGCTATTTCTCTTTTCTTATTGGGATCTTATTATTTGGTTAGTCTCATAGGATGTATTTCAAGCTTAGGATTCAGGGTAGATAGTTGCCTTCTGGTGCACGAAATTGTGATCATCAATGGCGCCATCAACATGGTACGCTCAATTGCAATATCAACTCTTTATCACAACTTCGCACAACTAACCAGCAAGTGTACTGGGTCGTCCAAGTAATAAACCTTACGCGAGTAAGGGTCGATCCCACGGAGATTGTTGGTATGAAGCAAGCTATGGTCACCTTGTAAATCTTAGTCAGGCAGACTCAAATGGTTATGGATGATGAATAAAACATAAAGATAAAGATAGAGATACTTATGTAATTCATTGGTAAGAATTTTAGATAAGCATATGGAGATGCTTTGTCCCATCCGTCTCTCTGCTTTCCTACTGTCTTCATCCAATCCTTCTTACTCCTTTCCATGGCAAGCTGTATGTAGGGTTTCACCGTTGTCAGTGGCTACCTCCCATCCTCTCAGTGAAAATGTTCAACGCACCCTGTCACGGCATGGCTAATCATCTATCGGTTCTCAATCAGGTTGGAGTAGAATCCATTGATTCTTTTGCGTCTGTCACTAACGCCCAGCCTTCAGGCGTTTGAAGCTCGTCACAGTCATTCAATCATTGAATCCTACTCAGAATACCACAGACAAGGTTTAGACCTTCCGGATTCTCTTGAATGCCGCCATCAGTTCTATCTTATACCACGAAGATTCCGATTAAGGAATCCAAGAGATAAACATTCAAGCCTTGTTTGCTTGTAGAACGAGAGTGGTTGTCAAGCACGCGTTCATAAGTGAGAATGATGATGAGCGTCACATAATCATCACATTCATCAAGTTCTTGAGTGCGAATGAATATCTTGGAATAAGAACAAGCTGAATTGAATAGAAGAACAATAGTAATTGCATTAATACTCGAGGTACAGCAGAGCTCCACACCTTAATCTATGGTGTGTAGAAACTCCACCGTTGAAAATACATAAGTGATAATAGTGATCATTGGGTTTGGCCCTAGAGAGGGAACCAGAAGAACCAAGATCTGATCTAAGATCTAAAGTGATCAAAAGATGAAAATACAATAGCAAAAGGTCCTATTTGTAGAGAACTAGTAGCCTAGGGTTTACAGAAATGAGTAAATGACATAAAAATCCACTTCCGGGCCCACTTGGTGTGTGCTTGGGCTGAGCATTGAAGCATTTTCGTGTAGAGACTTCTCTTGGAGTTAAACGCCAGCTTTTATACCAATTTGGGCGTTTAACTCCCATTCTTGTGCCAGTTCCGGCGCTTAATGCCGGGCAGTTTTGAGCTGATTTGGAACGCCGGTTTGGGCCATCAAATCCTGGGCAAAGTATGGACTATTATACATTGATGGAAAGCCCAGGATGTCTACTTTCCAACACCGTTGAGAGCGCGCCAATTGGGCTTCTGTAGCTCAAGAAAATCCACTTCGAGTGCAGGGAGGTCAGAATCTAACAGCATGTGTAGTCCTTTTCAGCCTCTAAATCAGATTTTTGCTCAGGTCCCTCAATTTCAGCTAGAAAATACCTGAAATCATAGAAAAACACATAAACTCATAGTAAAGTCCAGAAAAGTGAATTTTAACTAAAAACTAATAAAAATATACTAAAACATACTAAAAATATACTAAAAACAATGCCAAAAAGCGTATAAATTATCCGCTCATCACAACACCAAACTTAAATTGTTGCTTGTCCCCAAGCAACTGAAAATCAAATAAGATAAAAAGAAGAGAATATGCAATGAATTCCAAAAGCATCTATGAAGATCAGTATTAATTAGATGAGCAGGGCTTTTAGCTTTTTGCCTCTGAACAGTTTTGGCATCTCACTCTATCCTTTGAAATTCAGAATGATGGGCTTCTATAGGAACTCAGAATCCAGATAGTGTTATTGATTCTCCTAGTTAAGTATGATGATTCTTGAACATAGCTACTTTATGAGTCTTGGCCGTGGCCCAAAGCACTCTGTCTTCCAATATTACCACCGGATACATTCATGCCACAGACACATAATTGGGTGAACCTTTTCAGATTGTGACTCAGCTTTGCTAGAGTCCCCAATTAGAGGTGTCCAGGGTTCTTAAGCACACTTTTTTTGCCTTGGATCACAACTTTATTTCTTTCTTTTTCTCTCTTTTTTTTTTTGTTTTCTTTTCTCCCTTTTTTTTCGTTTTTCTCCTTCTCCTTTTTTTTTTTGTATTCACTGCTTTTTCTTGCTTCAAGAATCATTTTTATGATTTTTCAGATCCTCAGTAACATGTCTCCTTTTTCATCATTCTTTAAAGAGCCAACATTCATGAACCACAAATTCAAAAGACATATGCACTGTTCAAGCATACATTCAGAAAACAAAAGTATTGCCACCACATCAAAATAATTAATCTGTTATAAAATTCAAAATTCATGCAATTCTTCTCTTTTTCAATTAAGAACATTTTTCATTTAAGAAAGGTGATGGATTCATAGGACATTCATAACTTTAAGGCATAGACACTAAGACACTAATGATCACAAGGCACAAACATAGATAAACATAAGCATGATTTTTCGAAAAACAGAAAAATAAAGAACAAGGAGATTAAAGAACGGGTCCACCTTAGTGATGGCGGCTTGTTTTTCCTCTTGAAGATCTTATGGAGTGCTTGAGCTCCTCAATGTCTCTTCCTTGCCTTTGTTGCTCCTCTCTCATGATTCTTTGATCTTCTCTAATTTCATGGAGGAGGATGGAATGTTCTTGGTGCTCCACCCTTAGTTGTCCCATGTTGGAACTCAATTCTCCTAGGGAGGTATTGATTTGCTCCCAATAGTTTTGTGGAGGAAAGTGCATCCCTTGAGGCATCTCAGGGATTTCATGATGATAGGGGTCTCTTGTTTGCTCCATCCTTTTCTTAGTGATGGGCTTGTCCTCATCAATGAGGGTGTCTCCCTCTATGTCAACTCCAACTGAATAACAGAGGTGACAAATGAGATGAGGAAAGGCTAACCTTGCTAAGGTAGAGGACTTGTCCGCCACCTTATAAAGTTCTTGGGCTATAACCTCATGAACTTCTACCTCCTCTCCAATCATGATGCTATGAATCATGATGGCCCGGTCTATAGTAACTTCGGACCGGTTGCTAGTCGGAATGATTGAGCGTTGGATAAACTCCAACCATCCCTTAGCCACGGGCTTGAGGTCGTGCCTTCTCAGTTGAACCGGCTTCCCTCTTGAATCTCTCTTCCATTGGGCGCCCTCTTCACAGATGTCTATGAGGACTTGGTCCAACCTTTGATCAAAGTTGACCCTTCTAGTGTAAGGGTGTTCATCTCCTTGCATCATGGGCAAGTTAAATGCCAACCTTACATTTTCCAGACTAAAATCTAAGCATTTCCCCCGAACCATTGTAAGCCAATTCTTTGGGTCCGGGTTCACACTTTGATCATGGTTCTTGGTGATCCATGCATTGGCATAGAACTCTTGAACCATTAAGATTCCGACTTGTTGAATGGGGTTGGTAAGAACTTCCCAACCTCTTCTTCGGATCTCATGTCGAATCTACGGATACTCACTCTTTTTGAGTTTGAAAGGGATCTCCGGGATCACCTTCTTCAAGGCCACAACTTCATAGAAGTGGTCTTGATGCACCCTTGAGATGAATCTCTCCATCTCGCATGACTCGGAGTTAGAAGCTTTTGCCTTCCCTTTCCTCTTTCTAGAGGTTTCTCCGGCCTTGGATGCCATAATGGTTATGGAAAAACAAAAAGCAATGCTTTTACCACACCAAACTTAAAAGGTTTGCTCGTCCTCGAGCAAAAGAAGAAAGAAGAGAGTAGAAGAAGAAGAAATAGAGGAGATGGAGTTGGCTTTGTGGTTCGGCCAAAGGGGAAGAAGTAGTGTTTAGGTGGTGTGGAAATGAAGGAGTGAGGATGGGTTTATATAAGGGTGAAGAGAGGGGTAGGGTTCGGCTATGTGAGGGTGGGTTTGGGAGGGAAAGTGGTTTGAATTTGAATGGTGAGGTAGGTGAGGTTTTATGAAGGATGGATGTGAGTGGTGAAGAGAAAGATGGGATTTGATAGGTGAGGGGTTTTTTCGGGAAGAGTGGTTGAGGTGATTGGTGAAAGGGTGAAGAAGAAGAGAGAGGGTGGTGGGGTAGGTGGGGATCCTGTGGGGTCCATAGATCCTGAGGTGTCAAGGAAAAGTCATCCCTGCACCAAGTGGCGAGCAAAATATGCTCTTCATGCCAATTCTGGCGTTAAACGCCGGGCTGGTGCCCCTTTCTGGCGTTAAACGCCCAGAATGGTGCCAGACTGGGCGTTAAACGCCCATTTGCTACCCTCACTGGCGTTTAAACGCCAGCAGGTTCTTCCTTCAGGGTGTGCTATTTTTCTTTCTGTTTTTCATGCTATTTTTTGCTTTTTCAATTGATTTTGTGACTTCTCATGATCATCAACCTACAGAAAACATAAAATAACAAAGGAAAATAGATAATTATAACATTGGGTTGCCTCCCAACAAGCGCTTCTTTAATGTCAGTAGCTTGACAGTGGGCTCTCATGGAGCCTCAGAGATACTCAAAGCCATGTTGGAACCTCCCAACACCAAACTTAGAGTTTGGTTGTGGCCTCCCAACACCAAACTTAGAGTTTGACTTTGGGGGCTCTGTTTGACTCCGTTTTGAGAGAAGCTCTTCATGCTTCCTCTCCATGGTGACAGAGGGATATCCTTGAGCCTTAAACACCAAGGATTCTTCATTCACTTAAATGATCAATTCTCCTCTGTCCACATCAATCATAGCCTTTGTTGTGGCTAGGAAGGGTCTGCCAAGGATGATGGATTCATCCATGCACTTCCCAGTTTCTAGGACTATAAAATCAGTAGGGATGTAATGGTTTTCAACTTTTACCAGAACATCCTCTACAAGTCCATAAGCTTGTTTTCTTGAATTGTCTGCCATCTCTAGTGAGATTCTTGCAGCTTGTACCTCAAAGATCCCTAGCTTCTCCATTACAGAGAGAGGCATGAGGTTTATACTTGACCCTAGGTCACACAGAGCCTTTTTAAAGGTCATGGTGCCTATGGTACAAGGTATTGAGAACTTCCCAGGGTCTTGTCTCTTTTGAGGTAATTTCTGCCTAGACAAGTCATCCAGTTCTTTGGTGAGTAAAGGGGGTTCATCCTCCCAAGTCTCATTACCAAATAACTTGTCATTTAGCTTCATGATTGCTCCAAGGTATTTAGCAACTTGCTCTTCAGTGACATACTCATCCTCTTCAAAGGAAGAATACTCATCAGAGCTCATGAATGGCAGAATTAAATCCAACGGAATATCTATGGTTTCAGTGTGAGCCTCAGATTTCCATGGTTCCTCATTAGGAAACTCATTCGAGGCCAGTGGACGTCCATTGAGGTCTTCCTCAGTGGCGTTCACTGCCTCTTCCTCCTTTCTAAATTCGGCCTTGTTGATGGCCTTGCACTCTCCTTTTGGATTTTCTTCTGTATTGCTTGGAAGAGTACTAGGAGGGAGTTCAGTAATTTTCTTGCTTAGCTGTCCAACTTGTGCCTCCAGATTCCTAATGGAAGACCTTGTTTCAGTCATGAAACTTTGAGTGGTTTTGATTAGATCAGAGACCATGGTTGCTAAGTCAGAGTTGTTCTGCTTAGAACTCTCTGTCTGTTGCTGAGAAGATGATGGAAAAGGCTTGCCATTGCTAAACCTGTTTCTTCCACCATTATTGTTGTTGAAACCTTGTTGAGGTCTCTGTTGATCCTTCCATGAAAGATTTGGATGATTTCTCTATGAAGGATTATAGGTGTTTCCATAAGGTTCTCCCATGTAATTCACCTCTTCCATTGAAGGGTTCTCAGGATCATAAGCTTCTTCTTCAGATGAAGCGTCCTTAGTACTGCCTGGTGCATTTTGCATTCCAGACAGACTTTGAGAAATCAAATTGACTTGCTGAGTCAATTTTTTGTTCTGAGCCAATATGGCATTTAGAGTATCAATCTCAAGAATTCCTTTCTTCTAATTCGTCCCATTGTTCACAGGATTCCTTTCAGAAGTGTACATGAATTGGTTATTTGCAACCATTTCAATGAGCTCTTGAGCTTCTGTAGGCGTCTTCTTCAGATGAAGAGATCCTTCAGCAGAGCTATCCAAAGACATCTTGGACAGTTCAGACAGACCATCATAGAAAATACCTATGATGCTCCATTCAGAAAGCATGTCAGAAGGACACTTTCTGATCAATTGTTTGTATCTTTCCCAAGCTTCATAGAGGGATTCTCCTTCCTTCTGTCTGAAGGTTTGGACTTCCACTCTAAGCTTACTTAATTTTTGAGGTGGAAAGAACTTTGCCAAGAAGACATTGACTAGCTTTTTCCAAGAGTTCAGGCTTTCTTTAGGTTGTGAATCCAACCATAATCTAGCTCTGTCTCTTACAGCAAAAGGGAATAGCATAAGTCTATAGACCTCAGGGTCAACCCCATTGGTCTTGACAGTGTCACAGATTTGCAAGAATTCAGCTAAAAACTGATGAGGATCTTCCAATGGAAGTCCATGGAACTTGCAATTCTGTTGCATTAGAGAAACTAATTGAGGCTTAAGCTCAAAGTTATTTGCTCCAATGGCAGGGATAGAGATGCTTCTCCCATAGAAGTCAGGAGTAGGTGCAGTAAAGTCACCCAGCACCTTCCTTGCATTGTTGGCATTGTTGTTGTTTTCAGCTGCCATGTCTTCTTCTTGTTTGAAGATTTCTGTTAGGTCCTTTTCAGAGAGTTGTGCCTTAGCTTCTTTTAGCTTTCGCTTCAAGGTCCTTTCAGGTTCAGGACCAGCCTCAACAATAATGCTTTTGTCTTTGCTCCTGCTCATATGAAAGAGAAGAGAACAAGAAAATATGGAATCCTCTATGTCACAGTATAGAGATTCCTTGAGGTGTCAGAGGAAAAGAAAAATAGAAGGAAGAGGTAGAAGAATTTGAACTTATCAAGAAAGATGGAGTTCGAATTGTGCATTAAGGAGGAGTATTAGTCCATAAATAGAAGGATATGAGAAGAGGGGAAGAAATTTTCAAAAATTAAGTAAAAGATTTTAAAAACATTTTGAAAAACACTAATTGATTTTTGAAAACTAAGAGTGGAAAAGAAATCAAGTGATTTTTGAAAAAGATTTTGAAATTAGAAATCAAAAAGATTTGATTGAAAATTATTTTGAAAAAGATGTGATTAAGAAGATATGATTGAAAAGATATAGTTTTAAAAAATATGATTGAGAAGATATGATTTGAAAAACAATTTAAAAAGATTTGATTTTAAAAACTGATGACTTGGCTAACAAAAAAAGATATGATTCAAGCATTAAACCTTTCTCAACAGAAAAGGCAACATACTTGAAATGTTGAATCAAATCATTAATTGATAGCAAGTATCTTTGAAAATGGAAAGAAATTGATTTTGAAAAAGGTTTGATTGAAAAGATATGATTTGAAAAAGATTTGATTTTGAAAAATTTTGAAAACCTGAAAAAAATTTGAATTAAAAACAGAATCTTCCCTCTTGTGCCATCCTGGCGTTAAACGCCCAGAATGGTGCACATTCTGGCGTTTAACGCCCAAAGCACTACCCTTTTGGGCATTAAACGCCCAACCAGGCACCCTGGCTGGCGTTTAAACGCCAGCTTGCCTTCTTCACTGGGCGTTTTGAACGCCCAGCTTTTTCTGCATAATTCCTCTGCTGTATATTCTGAATCTTCAATTCTCTGTATTATTGACTTGAAAAGACACAAACTAAAAATATTTTTGGATTTTTAATAATAAGGAATAATCAAAGTGCAACTAAAATCAAATAACAATGCATGCAGACACCAAACTTAGCAGTTTGTATACTACTGACACTAACAAAATGAGAATGCTTATGAGAAACAACAAAACACTCAAGTCAAGAGAATTTAAAAATTAGATCAAGGAAATCATCAAGAACAACTTGAAGATTAATGAAGACACATGCATGAATTCGAAAAATGCAGGGAGAACAGAAACATGCAATTGACACCAAACTTAACATGAGACACTAGACTCAACAAGAAACATAAAATATTTTTGGTTTTTATGATTTTGTAATTTTTTTGGATTTTTCGAAAATTAAGTGGAAAAGAAAATAAAGATATCAAAATTCTTAATAAGAATTCCAGGAATCATGCAATGTTAGTCTAAAACTTCAGTCTAAAGAAATTAGACATGGCTAACCAAGCTTCAGCAGGACATTGCATTCAAGAGCTAAATTGATGAAAATCAATCAGCTTTGGTGATGATAAGAACATCACCTTGAAACACTAGAATTCATTCTTAAAAACTCTGAAAAAAATACCTAATCTAAGCAACAAGATGAACCGTCAGTTGTCCAAACTCGAACAATCCCCGGCAATGGCGCCAAAAACTTGGTGCACAAAATTGTGATCATCAATGGCGCCATCAACATGGTACGCTCAATTGTAATCTCAACTCTTTATCACAACTTCGCACGACTAACCAGCAAGTGTACTGGGTCGTCCAAGTAATAAACCTTACGCGAGTAAGGGTCGATCCCACGGAGATTGTTGGTATGAAGCAAGCTATGGTCACCTTGTAAATCATAGTCAGGCAGACTCAAATGGTTATGGATGATGAATAAAACATAAAGATAAAGATAGAGATACTTATGTAATTCATTGGTAAGAATTTCAGATAAGCGTATGGAGATGCTTTGTCCCTTCCGTCTCTCTACTTTCCTACTGTCTTCATCCAATCCTTCTTACTCCTTTCCATGGCAAGCTGTATGTAGGATTTCACCGTTGTAAGTGGCTACCTCCCATCCTCTCAGTGAAAATGTTCAATGCACCCTGTCACGGCACGGCTAATCATCTGTCGGTTCTCAATCAGGTTGGAGTAGAATCCATTGATTCGTTTGCGTCTGTCACTAACGCCCAGCCTTCAGGAGTTTGAAGCTCGTTACACTCATTCAATCATTGAATCCTACTCAGAATACCACAGACAAGGTTTAGACCTTCCAGATTCTCTTGAATGCCACCATCAGTTCTAGCTTATACCACGAAGATTCCGATTAAGGAATCCACGAGATAAACATTCAAGCCTTGTTTGCTTGTAGAACGGGAGTGGTTGTCAGGCACGCGTTCATAAGTGAGAATGATGATGAGCGTCACATAATCATCACATTCATCAAGTTCTTGAGTGCGAATGAATATCTTGGAATAAGAACAAGCTGAATTGAATAGAAGAACAATAGTAATTGCATTAATACTCGAGGTACAGCAGAGCTCCACACCTTAATCTATGGTGTGTAGAAACTCCACCGTTGAAAATACATAAGTGATAATAGTGATCATTGGCTTCGGCCCCAGAGAGGAAACCAGAAGAACCAAGATCTGATCTAAGATCTAAAGTGATCAAAAGATGAAAATACAATAGCAAAAGGTCCTATTTGTAGAGAACTAGTAGCCTAGGGTTTACAGAAATGAGTAAATGACATAAAAATCCACTTCCGGGTCCACTTGGTGTGTGCTTGGGCTGAGCATTGAAGTATTTTCGTGTAGAGACTTCTCTTGGAGTTAAACGCCAGCTTTTATGCCAGTTTGGGCGTTTAACTCCCATTCTTGTGCCAGTTCTGGCGTTTAACGCCGGGCAGTTTTGAGCTGATTTGGAACGCCAGTTTGGGCCATCAAATCTTGGGCAAAGTATGGACTATTATACATTGCTGGAAAGTCCAGGATGTCTACTTTCCAACGCCGTTGAGAGAGCGCCAATTGGGTTTCTGTAGCTCCATAAAATCCACTTCGAGTGCAGGGAGGTCAGAATCCAACAGCATCTGCAGTCCTTTTCAGCCTCTAAATCAGATTTTTGCTCAGGTCCCTCAATTTCAGCCAGAAAATACCTGAAATCACAGAAAAACACACAAACTCATAGTAAAGTCCAGAAAAGTGAATTTTAACTAAAAACTAATAAAAATATACTAAAAACTAACTAAAACATACTAAAAACATACTAAAAATAATGCCAAAAAGCGTATAAATTTTCCGCTCATCACCTTCTTTCCTTGTTTAGGTGAACCAACTTAGCTTACTAGTCATCCTACCACAAACATTCAGAACCTACTTCACCAAATAACTCCACTCTTGTTCTTTTCATAGCATTTTCTTTTTGATTAACTTAAAAGATAGAATACAAATATGAAAGGTAGAAGTGCAAAAAGGACATTAGACTAGCACACTTGGGTCTGAATAAAAAGGAACAAGCAGAGTATGAAAGTTCTATTCAATCATTTTTTCAATTACAGTTCTGCATTTTGAGATAGTTAGATACAACCTCATGATGTCTTCCTTGGTATTCTCATCCTAGCAATTGCATCCTTGTCTGTTTCCTCGGATGACGAGGTATGATCATTTCTTGAGATTGATTGAATTCCTGCAGCACTATTGAGAGTTGCTTGTTTTCCCAAGCACTTGAAAAAGGGTTAGCATGCATGTGTCCTTGTGAGCTTCTAAACTTAATTTGGTGTGTGAACACCAAACTTAGTTCTTTGCTTACTTCGACAAATTGAATACATGCAGAAACCTTATGTGCTTTTTATTAAGAAACAACTATGAGTTAAAAAGATAAACTATGCTTTAGAGGTTAAACCTCTGTCAATTAAGCTCTCTGGTTGATAGAGCCATATTTCACCACTGAAGGGTTGCAATGTACTCTTTAGCTGGAGTGTTTGGTGGAACACCAAACTTAGAGTCCTATATTCACCCTTGAATTGTTTTTGGTGTGTAACACCAAACTTAGCTCCTCACACTACAGAGAATCCAACTTGAAATTTTTATTGAAAGAATCATGAAAATAGAATTACCTCAGGTTGGGTTACCTCCCAACAGAGTGCTTTTTTAGCGGCGCTAGCTCGACGGTTCTTTCCTTAGTTGAGGTTATACTTCTGTTTGGGGGTTTCCCCCATGTTGCCCAAATAGTGTTTAAGTCTTTGTCCATTCACAGTGAATCTCCTCTTTGAGCCTTCTTCCATGATTTCTATGTGTCCATAAGGTGAGACTTTTGTGACTAGAAAGGGCCCCGACCATCTTGATTTGAGTTTCCCAGGAAAGAGTTTCAGTCTGGAGTTGTAAAGAAGCACATATTGCCCTTCTTCGAAGCTTTTTGGTGCCAGGTTAAGATCATGTCTCCTTTTTGCTTTTTCCTTATAAATCTTGGTATTTTCATAGGCTTGAGACCTAAACTCTTCCATTTTTTGAAGTTGCAAAACCCTCTTTTCACCAGCAGCGGTGCTGTCTAGGTTCAGTGTTTTAAGAGCCCAGGAGGCCTTGTGCTCCAGCTCTAATGGCAAGTGACAGGCCTTGCTGTATACCAGTTGATATGGGGACATCCCAATTGGTGTTTTGAAGGCTGTCCTGTATGCCCAAAGAACATCATCTAGCTTCTTTGCCCAGTCCTTTCTTGATATCCCCACAGTCTTTTCCAAGATCCTTTTTAACTCTCGGTTAAATATCTCTGTTTGCCCACTTGTTTGGGGATGATAAGGTGTGACAACCTTATGCTTCACCCAATATCTTAGGAGTAGGGTTTCCAATGGTCTATGGCAGAAATGGCTCCCTCTATCACTGATGAGGGCTCGTGGGACTCCAAATCTGGTGAAGATATTCTTTCGAAGAAAGTTTATGACTACCTCGTTGTCATTGGTTGGGGTTGCCACGGCCTCCACCCACTTAGATACATAGTCTACTGCCACCAAGATATACTTGTTCGAATATGAGGGTGGAAATGGTCCCATGAGTCGATCCCCCATACATCGAACAGTTCAAGCTCTAAAATGTATTGCTGTGGCATCTCATTTCTCTTGGGCAGATTGCCAGCCCTTTGGCACTCATTGCAACTTCTCACCAATTCCTTAGCATCCTTGAAGATAGTGGGCCAGAAGAACTCACATTGCAGTACCTTTGTGGCAGTTCTTTCTCCTCCAAAATGACCTCCAGAGCTAGCACTATGACAACTCCACAGGACCTCTCGTCCTTCTTCTTCTGAGATGCACCTCCTAAGGATTCCATCTGAGCATTTCTTGAAGAGATAGGGTTCATCCCAAATGAAATACTTAGCATCATTAATGAGTTTTCTTCTTTGATATTTGTTGATTCCAGGGGGTAAGTCACCGGCTGCTTTAAAATTGGCAATATCTGCAAACCAGGGTGCTTTGTGAACCATCATTAACTGTTCATCCAGGAAAGACTCATTTACACTTGTATCATTGGTATCATTCTTCTCACAGGGGATTCTGGATAGATGATCTGCTACCTTGTTCTCCACACCCTTTTTATCTCTAATCTCGATGTTGAATTCCTGCAATAATAAGATCCATCTAATTAGTCTTGGTTTTGATTCCTGTTTGGCAAATAGATATTTGAAAGCTGTGTGAACAGTGAAAACAATAACTTTAGAGCCAATAAGGTATGATCTAAATTTGTCAAATGCAAAAACTATTTCCAGGAACTCCTTTTCGGTGGTGATGTAATTTCGTTGAGCATCATTGAGGACCTTGCTGGCATAGTATATGACATGCACCAAATTCTCTTTTCTCTATCTTAACATTGCCCCAACTGCGAAATCAGATGCATCACACATCAATTCGAATGGTAGATTCCAATTATGTGTGGTGATGATAAGGGCAGAGGATAGCCTCTTTTTCAAGTTTTCAAATGCTAGCATGCATTTCTCATCAAAGATAAATGGTGTATCAGACATTAGGAGATTGCTTAAGGGCTTGGCTATCTTTGAAAAATCTTTAATAAACCTTCAATAAAAACCAGCATGACCCAGAAAGCTCCTAATTGCCTTGACGTCACTTGGTGGAGGTAATTTTTCAATTAGCTCCACCTTATCTCTGTCTACCTCAATGCCTTGGTTAGAGACTTTATGGCCAAGGACTATTCCATCTGTCACCATGAAGTGGCATTTTTCCCAATTCAAGACTAAGTTGGTCTCTTGACATATTTTTAATACCAAGGCAAGATGGTTTAGGCAATTAGGAAAGGAATCTCTGAATACTGAGAAGTCATCCATGAAAACTTCAATGAACTTCTCTATCATATCTGAGAAGATGGAAAGCATGCAGCGTTGAAAAGTTGCAGGTGCATTACATAGCCCAAATGGCATGCGCCTGTAGGCAAACACTCCATAGGGGCAGGTGAATGATGTTTTCTCTTGGTCTCTTGGATCAACCACTATTTGGTTATATCCTGAATAACCATCTAAAAAACAATAGTATGTATGTCCTGCAAGTCTTTCCAGCATCTGATCCATGAAAGGGAATGGGAAATGATCTTTTCTTGTGGCTTCATTGAGCTTTCTGTAGTCAATACACATCCTCCATCCTGTGACGGTTCTTGTAGGGATTAGCTCATTTCTTTCATTGGGCACCACAGTGATTCCTCCTTTCTTGGGAACCACTTGAACTGGGATGACCCATGGGCTATCTGATATTAGATAGATTACTCCTCCCTGCCACAACTTCATGACTTCTTTCTGTACTACTTCCTTCATACCTGGATTTAACCTTCTTTGGGGCTGAATGGAAGGTTTGGCATCTTCCTCTAAAAGTATCTTGTGCATGTATATGGCTGAGCTGATTCCCTTCAAGTCAGCAAGTGTCCATCCAATGCCATCCCTATGTTTTTGTAAGACTTGAAGCAACCTTTCCTCTTGTTTTGGCTGAGGGCTGAGTTTATGATCACTGGATAACTTCTATTTTCTCCCAAGTATGCGTACTTAAGAGTGGGTGGCAGTGTCTTTAGCTCAAGTTTGGGTACTTCTTTTCTTCCATCCTTTTCTTCTAGTGTGCCTTAAACATGCATTTCAGCGGCTGCAGCCTCTTCGCTTGCTGTTAATTCTTCTTCTGTTAATGCTTCAAGTTCTTCTTCAAGAGTTTCTTGCACCAAAGCCTCTACCGAATCCAACCTCATACATTTTCCCAATGAGTTATGTGGGTAACTCATGGCCTTAAACACATTGAATGTCATTTTCTCCTCATGTAATCTAAGGACAAGTTCACCCTTTTGAACGTCAATAATGGCTCCGCCAGTGGCCAAGAATGGCCTTCCCAGGATGATGGAAGTCTTAGCTCTTTCCTCCATCTCTAATACTATGAAATATGCTGGAAAGATGAAGTCTCCCACCTTCACCAACAGGTCTTCTACTATTCCATGGGAAAACTTGAATGATTTGTCTGCTAGTTGCAGGGCCATTCTTGTTGGTTTTTCTTCCTCTATCTTCACTTTTTTCATCATTGCTAAGGACATTAGATTTATGCTGGCTCCTAGATCACACAGAGCCTTTTCCACTATGATTTCCCCTATGATACAAGGGATTTGGAAGCTCCCAGAGTCATTCAATTTCTGGGGTAATTTGTGTTGGATGATGGCACTGCATTCTTCGGTGAGTACCATAGTCTCATTGTTCTTCTAGCTTCTCTTCTTAGTCATCAATTCCTTCAAGAACTTGGCGTAGAGTGGCATTTGCTCTATTGCTTCAGCAAAGGGTATGTTTATTTGTAGTTTCTTGAAGATTTCCAAGAATCTTGAGAATTGGTTATCCTCTCCCCTCTTTTTTAGTTGCAGCTGCTGGGGGTATGGAGCTTTTGAAAGGCATGGTTCGAGCGCTTCTCTTTCTTGATGTGGCTTAGGGATGGAGATTCGAGCTCCCTCTTGTCCCGTGTCTTCTTCATCCAAATTCTTCTCTGGTGGTTTCTTGTGGATCTCCTTCAATTCCTTCCCATTTCTGAGGGTGATGGCTTGACATTCCTTCCTTGGTGCTGAGTTAATGTTGCTGCAATTATTGTGTCCAGGGGTTTGCTTGAATAAGAACTCAATCTGTGTTTCAAGTTTCTTGATGGTAGCATCTTGATTCTGCATGTTGGATTGCACTTCTTCTCGAAAAGCTTTACTGTCTTGGATTTTTCTACGTAGATCTTCAAGTAGAGCCTCAATTTTTAAAAGTCTATCATTCGTTAGTGATGGTGGATTGGGGTTAGGTGGGTGTTGATAGGATCTCTGTGAGGTATGTTGGTGAGTTGCATTGTTGTTGGAGTTGAGGTTGTGGCGTCTCTGGTCTTGACCCTGGTCTTGTTGATTTCCCCAACTAAAGTGATTTCTCCATCTAGAGTTGTATGTTTTAGAGTATGGGTCATGGATTTGTCTAGGTGAGTTTCCAACATAGTTGGCTTGTTCCCAGTCACCTTCTTCTCCTATATTCACTCCTTCTTGAGTTGGTGATGAAGTGATGACTGCTGCAACTTGGTTTTCCTCCACCTTCTTGGTGAGATCTGCTAGCTGCTTGGTGATCATCTTATTTTGATCTAGCAATGCATCCATGTGGTTTAGCTCCATTACTCCTCAAGTGTTACTTCTTTCAGAGGCATAGAAGTAGTCATTCTCAGCTACTGTTTCAATGACATCTATGCCTTCTACAATGGTTTTTTTCTTGTTTAAAGAGCCCTCTGATGAATGATCTACAGCCTTCTTTGACTCATAGGAAAGACCTTCATAGAAAATGTGAAGTTGAACCCATTCATTGAACATATCTAGTGGGCATCTTCTTGTTAAGTCCTTGAACCTCTCCCATGCCTCATAGAGAGTCTCACCATCTTATTGCCTGAAAGTCTGCACCTCAGCTCTCAGCTTGTTAATTCTTTGAGGAGGGTAGAATCTTGCCAAAAATTTGTTCACCACATCTTCCCAATTTGTTAAGATCTCCTTTGGAAAGGATTTGAGCCACTTGGATGCCTTGTCCCTGAGTGAAAAAGGGAACAACAGCAACCTATAAACATCCGAGTGGACTCCATTAGACTTCACAGTCTCACAAATTCTCAGGAAGGTGGTTAGATGTTGATTGGGGTCTTCTTAAGCACTTCCTCCAAATGAGCAGTTGTTCTGAACAAGGGTGATGAGCTGGGGTTTCAATTCAAAGTTGTTGGCATGTATGGTGGGCTTCTGGATGCTACTTCCACAGTTTCCTGGATTTGGATTGATGTAGGAGCCTAGAACTCTCCTTTCTTGCCCAGCATGATTTGCAGGGCCTTCTCTAGCATGGTTGTAAGCTTCTTCTTCATGATTGTTTTCCAAGTTCTCTTCCATGTTGGGTTCAAAGTACTATTCCTCTTCCTCAGCACCAACAACTCCTTTCCCCCTAGCTTCCCTCCTTAATCTTCGGAGGGTTCTCTCAGGTTCTGAATCGAAGGAAGTTGAGGTTCTTCCTTTTCTCCCTGTCATACAACTAACAAAACACACAGCAAGAGATAAAATGAAGAGGTTATTCTTGTTAAAGTGCTTGTTAATGTGAGTGATGCAAATTATCAAATAGTTAGTGGGTTAGTGAGCTGAATTGTAGATAATAACAAAGAAAGAAAGAAAAATAGATAGGGTATAGAGGATGGGGAAGAAGTCAAACAAAGTGAAAATAAATGACTGAATAAAGTAAACAAACAAGGAAAAAAATTTCCCAATCTTGTGAGCTTCCAACTTAATCATTGTTGATACAAAATCAATCCCCGGCAACGGCGCCATAAACTTGATGCATGAAAACATTAGCTTATAACCCTTCGCAAGCGTTATTGGGACTCACATTTCCCATTAACGTTGCCTTATGCCCTTTGTCCCTACATTAGAGTTCATGTTAGTGTAACTAACGTGGCTCTTAACGTGGTTATGCCTCACCTTCGAGAGCGTTAGTGACACTTACCTTTGTCACTAACGCTCAAAGTGCCCCTACTTTCCACGCTATAGCTCACGTTAACTAAGTTAACGTGGCCACTAACGTGGTAGTTATGCCATCTTCCAACGTTAGTGACAAAGGTGAGTGTCACTAACGTTGGCATTGTTCCTCTCTTCCACGTTAGAGTTCACGTTAACTAAGTTAACGTGACTCTTAACGTGGCTTATTGCCAAATCTTGGAACGTTAGTGGTGTTCACGTTTACCACTAACATTGGAGCTTTCTTTTGTCTCCACGTTAACTACCACGTTGACTACCACGTTAACTTAGTTAACGTGGCAATTAACGTGGGCTTTTGATGGCTTCGTGGGCGTTATTGGTGATCACTTTTCTCCTTAACATTGCAAGCTATTTACCATTCCACGTTAGCGGTCACGTTAACTAGATTAACGTGAGTACTAACGTGGTTCTTCCTTGCTTCCTTTGTCTTGAAATCAAGCAAATAAAATGCATCAAAGCTCTAGCCAAAGTCATGAAATTATGCATCATCAATTTATCATTCAATTCTAGCAAAATCCTCATGAAATCATGTGAATTTCACAATAGTTGCTTGAATCAAGGTGTAAGTGTATTTCCATCCAAAACTTGCCTTATTCACTAAGAAAATGCATGAAACTACCTTAAAACATTAAAGAAAAGGTCAGTGAAACTGGCCTAGATGCCCTGGCATCATTTATCCTTGTTCCTGCTCATAAACAAGAAAAAGAAAACAAGAAGGAAGAAGAATAGCAGCTCTATATTCAAGAATAGAGGACTCCCTGTGAGATGTGAAGAAGGAAGAAGAATGAAATAGAGAAGAGAGAAGAAGAATTCGAATAAAGGAGAAGAAGAATTCGAAAATTAGAAGCAAAAAGAAAGAATATTTTTGTTTTTATTTTATTTATTAGTTAAATTCGAAAATAAAAACTAATTAACTAAAAAGATTTAAAAATTAAATAATGAATTTCGAAAAAGAAGAGAGAGAAATAGAGAAGTTATTTTTGAAAATTAGAAGAGAGAAGAATTAGTTAGGAAGTTTTAAAAAAGAAGAAAGAGAAAACAATTACAAGATAAGATAGAAGATTAGAAAAGATTTGAAAAAGATTTGATTTTTAAAATTTGAAATTTGAAAAGATAAGGATTTGAAAAGAATTGAAAAAGATTTTGAGATAAGGTTTGAAATTTGACTTTTGAAAAAAATTTGATTTTTGAAATTTGAAATTTGAAATTTTAAGTTTTAAATTTTGAAATTGAATTTTAAAATTTGAATAAGATAAGATAAGATTTTGAATTTTAAAGAAGGATAAAAAGATAAGATTGTAATTTGAAAAAGATATGATTTTGAAAAGATTTTATTTTAAAAAGATTTTAATTTGAAATTTAAAACTAAGATAAGATAAGATAATGATTTTAAAATTAAAATTTGAGAAATTTGTTGATTTTTTTCAAAAATTAAGATAAAAAAGATAGAAAAGATATTTTTTATTTTTTGAATTAATGAATAAAGAGAAAAACAACCAAAAGAAACCAAACTTAAAATTTTTAGATTTAAGACACTTAGAATTCGAAAATTGTAAAGAAAAACACTTAAATACACCAAACTTAAATTTTTTAAAATAAAAAAAAGAAAACACAAGAACAACTTGAAGATCAAGAACACAAAGAACACTTTTTTGAAAATTCAAAGAAAACAAGAACACACAAAGGACACCAAACTTAAAACTTGACACTAGACTCAAACAAAAGACACTATTTTTTAAAAATTTGTAGAAAGAAAAAAAGAAATTCGAAAGACTCAGGCAAGAAACAAAATACTCAAACAAAAGATCAAAATTAAAGAAAAGAAAAGGTTTTGAAAAATTTTTTATTTTTTTATTTTTCGAAAAAGAAAATAAAAGACTCAAACAAAATTAAAAACAATACCTAATTTAAGCAAAATGATAATCCGTTAGTTGTCCAAACTCAAATGATCCCTGGCAACGTTGCCAAAAACTTGGTACGGGGAATTACACTTAGCACAACTGAACCAACAAGTGCACTGGGTCGTCCAAGTAATACCTGAGTGAGTCGGGGTCGATCCCACTAGGATTGTGATTTGAAGCAAGCTATGGTTATCTTGTAGATCTTAGTCAGGCGGATTGAAAATTTGTTTGTTTGTTTAAAGCACATAAAAGGAAAATAAAAAAAACGTTACTCAATTGATGGTGAAAGCAATGATAAGAAGATTATTAAGGCTTGGAGATGCTTTGTTCTTCTGGATCAGTCCGGTCTTACTGTCTACTCCAACTGTGAATGACTTCATCTATGACAGGTTGTATGTGATCAATGCCTTTCTTGAGTGGTCACCAATGCTCCTCCAGATCTGAACCCCAGGGTTAATGCAGATCCAATCTGGTTGAGGGTGAAGCTCCTACAGTTCATTCTCCTTAGTGATCCTGCTTAAAACGCCATAGACAAGTTCAAATTTTCCGGATCAGAGAATGTTGTGCCTTTGGTTCTAGCCTCTACCACAAAGACTCTAATCTCCTTATACCTCGGCTGAATTGGTGTCTTGAGAAGTCTCCAACGAAGTCGTGGATTAGCCGTCTAAGAGATGTATAATCAAGCTAGTGGTTCACTATTGACTGATGAAAGACACACTCTGAACCCATATAGAATGAGATAACCTTGTGCTGGTTCAACGCATTCATAAAGATGAAGAACAAAGATACATCGTAGAATAAAGAATCAGACACGATTGAGATAGAAAAGTAATACTTTATTAATCTAAAAAACTCAGCAGGGCTCCTCCCCCTCAACCTAGGAGGTTTAGACACTCATACTGATAGAAAATACAATGATAGAATTTGAAATATGACAGGTCCTCCCCTTGATGAGAGGTGTAAAAGCCTTTTAATACTAAACTAATGATTAAGGATTACATAAGAATGATAAAACAGTCTTTTAGTGCGGACATCCACTTTCGGGGCCCACTTGGTGACTGTTTGGGTTGAGCTTGATTGAGATCCACATGCTAGGAGGGCTCTAGAGCGTTGAACGCTGGCTAAGGACATCTTTTTGGGTGGTGGACACTAGTCTCTTCTCCTTTGGGCGTTGGACGCCAGAATAGGACAGGAGGCTGGTGTTCAACGCCAGTTTTGGGCTTTTAATTATGAAGAAAAGTATGAAATATTATATATTTCTGAAAATCCCTGGATGTTAGCTTTCCATAGCCATTGAGAACGCTCCATTTGGACTTTTTTAGCTCCAGAAAAGCACTTTCGAGTGCAAGGAGATCAGATCCAAATAGCATCTACAACACTTTCTCTGTCTCTGAATCAGACTTTTGCTCCATCTCCTCAATTTCAGCCAGAAAATACCTGAAATTGCATAAAAACACAGAAACTCAAAGTAGAATCCAAAAATATGAATTTTTCACTAAAACCTATGAAAAACATAATAAAACTTAAATAAAACATTACAAAAATTATATGAAAATGATGCCAAAAAGCGTATAAAATATCCACTCATCAGCCATAAGTGTGAATGGAAAGTAAAAAGTAGGGCTTTCCAATACCAAACTTAAAAGCCTTGTTTATCCTCGAGCAAAATATGAAGAACAAGGAAGAAAATAGTAGTAGAAGAAGAAGAGAATAAAGGAGATGGAGAGGGATAGTGGATAGGGCTTTAGTGTATAAATGGTGTGTGTATGAAGGGTAAGAAGAAGGGGTTATTTATAAGAGTGGGAAAAGGTGGGTTTGAATGAATGGGTGGGAATTGGGTAGGAAATTTTGAATTTAAAGTGGGTGGGGGTTGGTGGGAGTTATAATGGTTTTGGGAAGTGATATGGGTGTGATTAGGTTAGGGTTTATAGGGAAGAGTGTGTGGGGAAGAGAGAGAAGAAGGTGGGGTAGGTGGAGATTCTATGGGTCCCACTGATCCTGGGGGCTAGGCAATTTAAGTTTCCTGCCCCCTTGTGGGCATTGAATGCCCAGCTCTTGCTCTTGGCTGGCATTCAACGCCAGCTATGTGCCTCTCAATGGGCATTAAATGCCCTTGAGAGACCTCCTTCCTGGCGTTCAATGCCAGGTCTGTGCCTCTGTTGGGGCATTGAACGCCCAGGTTCTACCTCCTGATTGGCATTCAACGCCAGCTTCAGGCTCCCTGGCTGGCGTTCAACGCCAGCAATGTGCTCTCTGGGTGGCGTTCAACGCCAGCAATGTGCTCCATAGATGGCGTTCAATGCCAGCAAGGTTTCTGCTTTAGGGTGTTTTGTTTCTAACTCTGACTATTTTTGTTTCTGTTCTAACTACTGCACATGATTACAAACTTAAACAAATATGAAAATTAAACTAAAATAACTTAAATAAACTTAAAGAAATACAAGAAATATTAATTATTGATGGGTTGCCTCCCAACAAGTTCTTCTTTAACATTACTAGCTTGACGGTTAGCTCCTTACAGAGATGGATAGGGGCTCAGAATTTTGCCCCTTACAGTGAACTTCTTGCCTGTCCTCTCATGGATAAGTTCCACATGTTCCAGAGACAGGATCTTGTTCACAGTGTGTGGAATGACTGAATTGTCTGTGAAGACAACTCTCATTCCTGGTGAAAGGCCTTCAGTGGGGATTTTCCTATCCCTCCAGCCTTTAGGTACTTTCTTCTTAGTAACTTTGTTCTCAGTGCTTGATAATGGCTGCCCAACACCAAACCTAGAATTGGTGTCTAGGGGCTCTGTATAATTTTGCATTGAGAGAGAGGATTGGAACACTAAGTGTTGCACAACTATTTCTCATTTGTCAGAGGGAGAGTTAGGGTTAGGCATCTTGAACAAGAAGTGGTCCTCCCATAACTATAGAATCAACTCTCCCTCTGCTACATCAATGATGGCATTGGCAGTGGCTAGAAAGGGTCTTCAAAGGATGATGGATTCATCCTTTTCCTCCCCAGTATCCAAGATTATAAAGTCTGCATGGATGTAAAGGTTCTCAACCTTTACTAAGACATCTTCTACATGACCATAAGCTTTTTTTATTGACCTGTCTACCATCTCTAGTGAGATTCTTGCAGCTTGATGATGAACGGATATTTTATACGCTTTTTGACATCATTTTCATATAGTTTTTAGCATGTTATGTTTAAGTTTTATTATGTTTTCATAGTTTTTGGAGTAAAATTCACATTTTTGGATTCTACTATGAGTTGTTGTGTTTTATGATTATTTCAGGTATTTTCTGGATGAAATCTGAGAGTTTTAACAAAGTCTAATTCAGAGGCAAGGAAAGCGTAGCAGATGCTATCAGGATCTGGCCTCTGTGCATTCAAGCAAGCATTTCTGGAGCTACAGATATCCAAATGGAGCATTCTTAATGAATATGGAAAGCTAAAATTCAAGGCTTTCCAGAAATATATAATAGTATATACTTGTCTTTGGAGATGAAGGCCCAAAATTGGCGTTCAATGCCAGCCATCTACCCCCTTCCTGGCGTTGGACGCCCAAAAGGGAGCAGCTGGCATCCAACACCCAAAGACGTGTCCCTAGCCAGTGTTCAATGCCCAAGAAGCCTACCATTACATGGAGACACCCTTAGCTTAGCCCAAACACTCACCAAGTGGGCCTTAGAAGTGGATTTTTGCACTACATGCCTAAGCCTATCATATTTCTGTAATCCTTAGCTATTAGTTTAGTATATATATAGGAGAAGATCACCCTTGTTTTAGGATCTTCGACCACCATAGAACATTATTTCATATTTTCGAGTTTTATTGTACAGTATGAGCCACTAAACCTCCTAGGTTAAGGTTAGGAGCTCTGCTGAGTTTTATCGATTAATAAAAGTATTACTGTTCTATTTCAATTAATGTTTGATTCTCTCCTAAGATGTATCTTCGTTCTTCAACCTTATGAATGAGTTGAACTGTCGCAAGTTATCTCTATTCTACATGGGTTCAACGAGCATCTTTCATCGGATATCAATGAAATACTAGCTTGAGGATACGTCTCTTAGATAGCTAATCCACGACTTCGTTAGGGACTTCTCGAGATATCAGTTCAGTCGAGGTATGGGGAGATTAGGGTCTTTGTAGTAAAGGCTATAACCAAGGGGCAGCATTCTCTAATCTGGAAGATTTGACCTTGTCTGTGGCATTTTGAGTAGGATTGACAATGAGCAAAAGCATAGGTTTGGATTTTTGCACTAAAAAATAGGATTGACGTTGCAAGTATAGTCCAAACCCAACAATTGATCATCAATCAAATGTAAATTCAAAAGATAGTCATAATCAGAACATAATAATCGGGAGTTTTAAATCCCAGGTCGTTCTCCCTAGGATGCAATTGAGATGTCACACTTTCGGTTGTGAGAAAAGGGGGTTTTGCCAAAATTAAAGAACGAAAGATTAAAGTAACTTAGGAAATAAAAGAACTAAGCAATGATCAAAATTGGAAATTAATGCAAGCAGAAAGGAAACAAGATCTAAACTAGTTTAAATGCTATAAATGCATAAAAGAAGCCTTGACTTGGGAGTGAGGATCCAAGGAATCCTATCATTGCCATAACCACAACTATGATAATTATGATGAGTCAATCTTGCCTAGTTAACCCCTAACATCGAGGAGTAAGTCAAGCAAGCATAATTGACCTTAATCCATAAGTCCTAACCAACTTACCAAACTAGTTGATAAAATGCTAGCGTCAATGGAAACAAGAATCAACTAACTACCCAAGAATTACCACTAAATGTTGGACATTATGCCTATAGTATCCTAGGAACTCAAACCACAAGCCAAGGTGTGAAAATCTACTCAAAACTCATAATTGGTATTTTCACAAATACCTAGTGTGCATAAAAGTAAAACATGGGAAATTGCAAGGAAAATTGGAAAACTATAACCACTATCAACAAAACCAAATATAAACAAGTAATTAAGCATAAAGAAAGCATAAAACACTAAATTCATCAATCAAAACTTCAAGAACTCAAAATTGCAAATATAAACAAAGCACCTGAACCATAGGAAAATAAAAGCAACTATGATGTAATTAAAGAGAAATTAAAGAGTACTTACAAAAAAGTTGATCAACATCCAAAATTAAAGCTTGCTATAAAATGCTACATGGAAACTACATAAACCCTAGGAGAGCTCTCTACTCTATACTACTCCTACTCCTAATACTATGAAATTAAACTATCTAAGTGAGCTAAAGCCTAATGCCTTCAAATGTGTTGAAATCCTGTTTATATAGCCCTTCATTTCAACCTTCTAGCCTTCCAAAATGGGCCAAGAGGCCTTAAAATTTGCGCAGCACATGTTTCATTAATAAAATCACGTGCAGGGTCCTGTGGGTATGCACAGGTGCTTGTGCACATGCACACATGGAAATTCATTCTTGTGAGCATGCGGGGTTGTGCGCACGCACACTTCTCTCTGTGTGTTTTTCCTTGTTTTCTTCATGTTTTCTCCCTTCTACATGCCTTCTTCCACCTTTAGCCATCCATTCTTGCCTAAATGACCTGGAATCACTCAACAAACATATCACGGCATTGAATGACATAGAAGGGGAATTAAAATCACTACTCTAAGCATTAAAACGCATGTTTTCACATTTTGGATCAAATTAGGGACAAAACACAAAAGTATGTTATTTCAGTGCTTAAGTGTGAGTTTATGTGATAGAATCCATCCAAATTGAGTCAAAATATATCGGAAAATATGGACTCATCAATTCTCCCACACTTAGATAATAACATGTCCTCATGCTAAACCAACAAGGAGAATGATCAAAGGGGTAATCAACTTATTAAACGCAACTATCTATATGCATGTAATTATATATATACTATATATCAATCTATTTATAATGTCCTATTGGTTTGGTAAAACAAACAGTCCAATTCCAAGCAAGAGTATAGACATTTAGGGCTAAGCAAGGAAATAGTTCAATACAAACAAAATCTAGAGAATTGATTCAAGTCATCAAAATGAAGCAACTTGCAAGAATGCATGACAAGAGGTGTGGATGCATAGAATTGAGTAATTAAACCCTCACTAGGTGTGTATACACTCTAATCACTCGGTGTCTAAGGGTTTAATCACTCAAGTCTCATTCTAATTAGGCTTTCAAGAATTTGCTTTTCTTCTAACAATCAACAAACAAATGATCCATGAATGCAATTATCATGAGGACTTCATATGGTTGTAATGGGATTAGGGTAAAGGTGGAATAGATATGGCTAAGTGGACTAAAATGATTGAATCCTTGATTAGTTTAAGTAACCAACTCAACCTATATCAACCAAATCAAAACAAAATGCAATCCTAACCTTCCATATTTTTTTTCACCAACTCTCATGTATGCTTTTCACAAAAACACCACATATGCATTCCATTATTTTTTTCTTTTCTCTTTGGTTAACTTTCATCCCTTTTTATTGATGAAGGTTTTGATTTTTTTTAGAGATAAATGCATAGGGTTTGGTAGTTCATACATGAGTGTTCCCATTTTCCAAAATTTTCAATGAGATACCCAAATTAAACATTTTCCTTCACTACTAATATTTCCCAAAATTCCCCCATACTTAAATGAAACACACCCTTCAACCTAAGCTAATCAAGGATACAATCCAAGGTAAATCATGGTTTTCCACTTAAGGTTATGATGTGCTAATATCAAGAAAAATGGGGTAAATAAAGCTCAAAGGGGGTTAACAATGGTATATGCACAGGGTAGGCTATATGGGCAAAGTAAGCTTTTAATCAAAGATGGCCTCAATTATGCTCAATGCAATTCAAAACATCAATCATTGGAAATAAAGAATCAAGCAAAACCAAGATTACAATCATAGAAGAGATATAGCACACAATGAACAAAAGTAGTGGTTAAAATGTGTAACCACTCTATATAAGCTCAAAAAACTCACAAGGTATTTGTTCTTTACTCTTCTATGTTCCATAAAAATTCATTCGAGTAAGTTTTAAAATGGTTTTCCAATCAATTCAATAGAATGCCCTAAAACAAAATTCTTGGAAATCTTGTGTTGTTTTTCACCAAAATTATTTCCTATATGTATGTATGTATGTTGTGATTGATGCAAATTTCGAAAAATTTCCTAGTTCTTTTCCTAATTTTAAACATCACAAAAATTAACATGAATAATTAGGACAAAATCAAACTAGGCATATGCTATTCACATCATCCAATCATAATCCATATCTATAAAATATATACCATGCAAAAATTCATAATGCAATAACTATGGATGAGCTAAGATGTATGTACTAAAGGAAAATGCAATGCAACAATCAAAGACACTCTAAATATATACAAGAAACATAATAAAAGAAAAGAAAAATAAAGTGCAAAGTGTTCGGAAAAGAACGTTTACGCCCCAAAATGACGAATCATCCCCCACACTTAAATGTTGCACGGTCCTCCGTGCACGAAGACAATTTGGGGAGAATGTCTCTAGATTACTCCACCTTTGACTGGTAGAGGCGGGGCTCGGGTTGTAGTAAACATGCCAAGATCAATGCATTCTTGGCATCTCCGTCTTCGGCATCTTCCTCGTCTCTCGGCTCCTTGCTTTTATGTCTCATCCTCAAAAAGAATAAATAAGGTATAATTAGAATCATCGGGCAAGTAGCACAAAAAGGTAAAGGAAGGGGGCAAATACATTGTATGCTTGGAGCAAAAAGAAAACAAACAAGCATTTAATTGAGGAAGTTTGCATAGTGGTGTGGCATGATCAAGATTAGCCATGTGTGCATTCCAATTAAGCGCTCGGTTGGAACACACACAACAGACAGTTAAAATGGCATCCACACGATCAAATGGTAAGCATGAGTTCCTCAATTAAATGGCCTAAGATGCAAGCAAGAGATGAGAATCAATTAAACACAAGCAAACTTAGGCAACTACAACAAGAGTGAATTGAATGTAGGAGTTATTGGATATTGAAGTTGTGCAAGTGAAAGCAAAAAATTGATATAAAATAGCACAACAAACAATAACCAATGCAATGATGAAGGGAAGCTACCTATTCATCCCAAAGAATAAGGTAATAATCACATGGGAAGGTGCTTGCTACAAAAAGTGACAAGTCTCGATAAGAATCAAGTCGAGTCAACTCAAACAAATGCAAAGCATTAACAAGGAGCAAATACCTTGTGATGTGATTATATTGACTTAAAAACCATGATGAACAAGCAATTCCATTCAATTCACTAAATTCAATATGTACTTGTTAAAAGTTGCATCAAATAAGAGACAAAAAGTCAATTTCAAAATTAATTTGGTGCAAGTAACTCAAGACAATGAACAAGTACATTATTGAAATTCCAATCCCAAAACAACATCATAATCATTCAAAAGTGCACAATTCTTAATTAAATTACCAAACAAGGATATAGTCTAACACATATGGTCGCGACAACACATGCATTAAACAAAAAGTTCATTCAGGCATTATGTCAAACAAATAGTATGTAGTGCAAAAATTCCACAACTTCGAACCAAAATTCAAATATCAATAACCCATAAACCAGAAATTTAAACACTTGCAATTTAACAAACAAACAATTAAACAAACCTGAGCTAAATTACTAAAGTTAAATAAAGAAAATAGAAAGCAAGAAAAAGATAGGGAACAGTGGCACTTATGTTAGCCACTGCGAAGCTCACGGCGGTGGTGCTTCGCCGGAAAAGAGAAGAATAAGAGAAGAAAAAAAAGAAGTAAGAAAAAAGAATAAGAAAGAAGAAGAAAAGAGAAGAAAGAAGAAAGAAGAAAGAGAACGGCAAAACAGGGAACTCTTTCTCATTATCGCCCAAGATTCGACCTGTGCGTACGTACATTAGGGAAAGAGAGGGTATGCGAGCGCACATCAGCGTGCGAGCGCTGCAACCAGAAGGGGTGTTGCAGACTGTGCGGGCACACAAAATGGTGTGCGCGCGCACAAGAGAGACAAAGTGGGTTATGCCCACGCACAAGAGGTGCGTGAGCTGTGTGTAGAGGGGATGTCAAGACGTGTGCGTATGCACGATCCTGTGCGCATGCACAGAGGACATACTATTTTTTTTTGAATCAAGTAAAATGACCATGTGTGCGTACGCACAAGGTAGTGTGCGTACGCACATAATGAAAATGTGCTGGGGTGCAGCCGCACAGGTCATGCGAGTGCTACGAATAGAGCACGTGCAAACAGGTGTGTGTACACAGACGTTTGTGCGCGCACACAGATAGGGAAAAACAGGGGAAGTGTGCATACGTACAAGGCTGTGCGCACGCACATAACTCTATTTCTGCAACATTTTTAAAGCCTCTAAGGCACCAACCATGACATCGATCAAAGGTTTTCAACTCCAAAACACATCATTCTTCAAAAACACATGATCAAACATAAAATTCGAATAAATTAAACCTAGAAATCAATCAAACCAAGCTAATCAAAGTGACAAAATTCACCAAACAAGAACTAAAAGAAAGAAGGGTTGAAAGGATGTTACCATGGTGGGGTATCTCCCACCTAGCACTTTGGTTTTAAGTCCTCAATCTGAACTTTTGAGTGAAGCTTGTGTCATGGTGGCTTGTGCTTCCACTCATCCTTGAGTTGCCACCCATGTTTGTTCTTCAAAAATCCTTTGGGATCCCAAACGAAGTGCATTAAGCTCCCAAGTAACCTCAAGCAAGACATTGGGATCCATAATTGTTCGTTATAAAGATGTATGCCTGGATCCCACACTTTGGTTTTTCTATCAACCTCTTGTTGACTTTCACTTGTGCCCTTGGATGAACAACCTCTTGAAGCACCTTTGAAGCACCCACCCAAGTGTTGGACTCCTCCAAATTGAACCTTGCACCATTTATGCCTTGAATTCCGTTGGCAACCAACACCTATCCCTTGACCATTTGACATACCAAGAAGCACCTTAAGTTGATAATCCGTTTCCAAGAGAGCAAATTGATGTGGGCCTATGAAGCTCACTGAAGAAATTGTTACCCACTCAATTTGTCCTTGGGGTGGACTGGACTTATTAAGCTCTTGCACTCTTACTTCCACTTCATGGGTGATCTCCTCATGCTCACTACTTTTTTCTAGCTCTTCCCTTTCTCTCTCAAACTCCAAGGGGAAGGCTTCCTCAAGATCATCAAGGGGGTTGACCAAGGTGGAAAAAAATTATTAATGATGCAATCCACTTCTTGATCAAACTCTCTCAATTCTCTATTTACCTCTTCCGATTCACTAGTTCTACCTTCCTCCTCTTTTTGCGACTCTTGTTCTAGCTCTTCTTTCCCTTGAGGCTCCATGTTCTCCTCCTCACTACACTCCTTCTTTGCTCCTCCACATTCTTCAAGGGGAATGTCTTGATTGCTTGAGTGTAGCAAGTTCAAGCGGTGAACCGCTTTGGCCATGGTGGCCATGAACTCCCCTTACTTCCTTCGGAACCCTTCTTGCTCTTGGAAGAATGCTTGAAGGTCTTGTTCTTCTTAGGGCAAGGGTTGGAAAACTTCATATTGGGGTGGAAGAGAAGGTTCAAAAGTTGGGAGAAAGGTTGTATATGTGGGATGTGTGTCATGTGGGTGGGGATATTGAGGTGGTGTATAAGGAGGTAATGGTTCATATGGTTGGTAGCAAGGTGTATAGACATTTTGGTTTCATGGAGGTGTATGGTGTGGTACTTGAAGGTTTGGTGGTTGAGGGTTGTGTATGGGGTATCCTTCATATCCTTGGGTTTAATATTCATATAGAGGAGAGTTTGGCTCATTGTAGCATGAGGAAGGTGTTTGCCATGAGTGTTGCTCATACACAATTGGTTCCTCCCTAAATTGATTCTCCCACTCTATGAAGCAATCCCAATTTGAATTCATCATACCCTACAAAATACTCACAACCAAGCTCCAAGTAACAAGGGTGATAACTCATAGAGAAAATAGAAAATGAAAGCAAAAGACATCAATAAAAAAGAAATCAAACACCTAAATATTAGCAAAAACAACCAAACAACCAAAGAGGAAACTGTTTACACTATCAACATTTTTACAACAACCTAAGATATAACACCAATTCATCTCCGGCAACGGCCCTAAATTTGACAATGAGCAAAAGCATAGGTTTGGATTTTCGCACTAAAATATAGGATTGACGTTGCATGTATAGTCCAAAACCAACAATTGATCATCAATCAAATGTAAATTCAAAAGATAGTCACAATCAGAACATAATAACCGGGAGTTTTAAATTCCGGGTCGTTCTCCCTAGGATACAATTGAGATGTAACACTTTCGGTGGTTTTGCCAAAATTAAAGAACGAAATATTAAAGGAACTTAGGAAGTAAAAGAACTAAGAAATGATCAAAATTGAAAATTAATGCAAGCGGAAAGGAAACAAGATCTAAACTAGTGTTAATGCTATAAATGCATAAAAGAAGCCTTGACTTAGGAGTGAGGATCCAAGGAATCCTACCATTGCCATAACCACAACTATGATAATTATGATGAGTCAATCTCGCCTAGTTAACCCCTAACATCGAGGAATAAGTCAATCAAGCATAATTGACCTTAATCCATAAGTCCTAACCAACTTACCAAACTAGTTGATAAAAGGCTAGCGTCAATGGAAACAAGAATCAACTAACTACCCAAGATTACCACTAAATGTCGGACATTATGACTCCAGTATCCTAGGAACTCAAACCACAAGTCAAGGTATGAAAATCTACTCAAAAATCATAATTGGCATTTTCACAAACACCTAGTGTGCATAAAAGTAAAACATGAGAAATTGCAAGGAAAATTGGAAAACTATAACTAACTATCAACGAAACAAAATATAAACAAGTAATTAAGCATAAAGAAAGCATAAAACACTAAATTCATCAATCAAAACTTCAAGAACTCAAAATTGCAAATATAAACAAAGCACTTGAACCATAGGAAAATAAAAGCAACTATGATGTAATTAAAGAGAAATTAAAGAGTACTTACAAAAGAGTTTATCAACATCCAAAATTAAAGCTTGCTATAAAATGCTACATGGAAACTAAGCTCTCTACTCTACGCTACTCCTACTCCTAATACTATGAAATTAAACTATCTAAGTGAAGTAAAGCCTAATGCCTTCATATGTGTTGATATCCCCTTTATATAGCCCTTCATTTCAGCCTTCCAGCCTTTCAAAATGGGCCAAGAGGCCTCAAAATTCCTGCAGCACGTGTTTCATTAATAAAATCACGTGCAGGGTCCTGTATGTACGCACAGATGTGTGCGTACGCACACTTGGCTGAAAGTTGACCTGTGCGTACGCGCAGGTGCATGTGCGCATGCACACATAGAAATTCATTCTTGTGCACACGCACGCAGGGTTGTGCGCATGCACACTTCTCTGTGTGTGCTTTTCCTTGTTTTCTTCATGTTTTCTCCCTTCTACATGCTTCCTTCCACTTTTAGCCATCCATTCTTGCCTAAATGACCTGAAATCACTCAACAAACATATCACGACATCAAATGACATAAAAGTGGAATTAAAATCACTAATCTAATCATTAAAATGCATGTTTTCACATTTAGGATCAAATTAGGGACAAAACACAAAAGTATGCTATTTTGGTGCTTAAGTGTGAGTTTATGTGATACAATCCATCAGTTTAAATGTATCGGAAAATATGGACTCATCAAGGATCACCAAGGGGATGAACTGTGAGAGCTTCACCCTCATTCAGACTGGATGCGCACTTAACCTGGTGTTCAGCCTAGAGGAAGATTGGCGGCCTCTCAACTGGCTTTGATCACATACAGCCTGCTATAGAAGAAATCATTCACAGTTAGATTAGACAATAAGAAAGGATTGATCTAGAAGAACAATGCATCTCTGTAGCCTTAACCATCTTCTTATCATTGAATTCACAATTACTGAGTAACGTTATCTTTATTTTACTTTTATGCGTTTAAACAACTACACAACTTTTCTATCCTCCTGACTAAGATTTACAAGATAACCACTGTTTGATCCAAGCTGATAATCCTCGTGGGATTGACCATGCCTCACCTCAGGTATTACTTGGATGACCCAGTGCACTTGCTGGTTCAGTTGTGCGAAGTTAAATTCCGTGCACCAAGTTTTTGGCGCTGTTGTCACGAATTGTTCGAGTTTGAACAAACTAATGGATTATCTTGTTGCTTGGATTAGTTATTGTTTTTAATTTTGTTTGAGTCTTTTTCCAAAAATTTTCAAAAATAGTGTCTTTTGTTTGAGTCTAGTGTCAAATCCTAAGTTTGGTGTCCATTGTGTGTTCTTTAATTGCTTTGAATTTTTTGAGTTTGTTCTTGGTATTCTTCTTAATCTTCAAGTTGTTCTTGTTTTTCTTCTTTGTTTTGATCTTTAAAATTTTAAATTTGGTGTCTTTAGGTGTTTTTCTTTAAGATTTTCGAAACTTAGTGTCTTTAGATCTAAAAGTTTTAAGTTTGATGTCATTTGGTTGTTTTTCTCTTTCTTCATTAATTCAAAAAAGATAAAAAAATATTTTCTATCTTTTTACTTTAATTTTTGAAAATTACAAAAAAAATTTCAAATTTTAATTTCAAAATCATTATCTTATCTTAACTTAATTTCAAATCTTTTCAAAAATCATATCTTTTTCAAATTACTATCTTACCCTTTTTATCTTTCTTTGAAGATTTAAAAATCTTATCTTATCTTATCTTATTGCGAATTCCATGGACTTCGACTAGATGATCCACATCAGTTTCTATATGAATTCTTGCAAATATGTGACATTGTTAAGACCAATGGAGTGGATCCTGAGGTCTATAGACTTATGCTCTTTCCCTTTGCGGTTAGAGACAGAGCTAGGATATGGCTGGACCCTCAACCTAAAGAAAGCCTAGACTCTTGGGAAAAATTGGTCAATACTTACTTGGCCAAGTTCTTTCTACTTTAGAGGATGAGCAAAATCAGAGTGGAAGTTCAAACCAGCAGATAAAAAGAAGGTGAATCCCTCTATGAAGCTTGAGAAAGATACAAGCAACTAATCAGAAGATGTGCTTCTAACATGCTCTCAGAATGGTCTATCCTAGACATATTTTATGATGGTCTCTCTGTGATGTCCAAAATATCATTAGACAGCTCTGTAGGCGGATCACTCCACTTGAAGAAAATGCCTGCAGAAGCAAGAGAACTCATTGAGATGGTTGCAAACAACCAATTCATGTACACCTCTGAGAGAAACCCTGTAAACAATGGGGCAACTTAGAAGAAAGGAGTTCTTTTAGTAGACACTCTAAATGCCATATTAGCTCATTGACCCAACAGGTCAATATGATCTCTCAACATTTGACAGGAATGCAAGTTGCAGCTGGCAGCACCCAAGAAGCTTCCTCTGAAGTAGAAGCTTATGATCCTGACCAACCCATGATGGAGGTGGTGAATTACATAGGAGAATCCTATGGAAATACCTACAACCCCTCATGGAGGAATCATCTAAACCTTTCATGGAAAGATCAACAGAAGCCTTAGGAAGGCTTCAATAATAATCAAGGTAGAAGAACCCAGATTAGGTTCAACAACAGGCCACCATTCCCATCTTCTCAAGAACATATGGAGACTCCTAGGCAGAGCCATTCTGACTTAATCACTCTAGTCTCCAACCTCTCTAAGACCACTCATAGTTTCAAGACTGAAACAAAGTCTTCCATCAAAAATTTAGAGGTACAAGTTGGTCAACTGTGCAAGAAAATCCCTGAGACTCCTCTTAACACTCTTCCTAGTAACACTGAAGTAAACCCAAGAGAAGAGTGCAAGGCCATCACTACTGAAGTTGAGGCCGAATCTGAAAGGATTAATCTGGCATTGAATGCCAATGATGAGATCCCTAATGGGCATTCAATGCCCAATGATATGCCATCCTTGGCATTGAATGCTAGTAAGAAAGTCCTTACTGGGCATTCAATGCTCAATGCTACACCTTCAATGGCGTTGAACGCCCGTAAGGAGGAACTTACTGGGCGTTCAACACCCAAACTGGCAGAAGTGTTGGCATTGAACGCCAATAAGGAGGACTTTACTAGGCATTCAACGCCCAAAATGATAGAGAAGCTATCATTGAATGCCAGTGAAGATGTCCCTATTGAGCGTTCAACGCCCAAAATTCCACAAGAGATGGAGTTGAATGCCAGCAAGGGTATTCCTATTGAGTATTCAACACCTACTAATGAAGTTGCTATCCAGGAATTAAAGGAAGCCAAGGCTCATGTAGAGACCATAGAGGTCCCCTTGCATGCACTCTTACAATGCATGAGTTCTAATGAATACTCATCCTCTGATGAAGATGAAGAAACTAGGAAGAGCAAGTTGCTCGATTCCTAAGAGATCTTATGAAGTTAAATGCTAAGTTATTTAGAGTAAAGACATTGGAGGAAGAGCCTCCAGTGCTTACCAAAGAACACAATGCTTTGGTTCAGTAGGAGCTGCCTCAAAAGCTTTCGGATCCCAGATGTTTCCTAATTCCTTGCACCATTGGCACCATGACATTTGAAAAGGCTCTGTGTAACCTAGGGACAAGTATAAACCTCATGCCACTCTCTGTGATGGAGAAGTTGGGAATCTTTGAGGTACAAATTGTAAATATCTCACTAGAGATGGAAGACAAGTCAATGAGAAAAGCATATGGCATAGTAGAGGATGTCTTGGTAAAGGTTGAAGACCTTTAAATCCTTGGAAACTTCATAATCTTAGACCTTTAAATTCCTTATTGGCGTTCAACGCTAGTGATGGTGCCTTTGTCGGCGTTGAACGCCCAGTAAGGAGTTCCTTAGTGCCATTCAACGCCAAGGATGGTTCCTTGTTGGGCGTTGAACGCCCAGTAGGGTGTTCCTTACTAGCGTTCAATGCTAAATCATGTCTTTCAGATTTGGCCTCAATGTCCACTGTGATGGCCATGCACTCTTCTCTTGGGTTCACTTCGGTGTTACTAGGAAGAGTGTTAAGAGGGGTCTCAGGGATTCTCTTGCTCAATTGACCAACTTGTACCTCTAGATTTTTGATAGAGGACCTAGTTTCTATTATGAAATTGTGAGTGGTCTTAGAGAGCTCAGAGACTATGGTTGCTAAGTCAGAAAGGCTCTGCTTAGAAGTCTCCATCTGCTACTGAGAAGATGGGAATGGTGGTCTGTTGTTGAACCTATTCTGGGTTCTTACACCTTGATTATTGTTGAAGCCTTGCTGAGGCTTCTGTTGATTGGTGCACGAAATTGTGATCATCAATGGCGCCGTCAACATGGTACGCACAATTGCAATCTCAACTCTTTATCACAACTTCGCACAACTAACCAGCAAGTGTAATGGGTCGTCCAAGTAATAAACCTTACGCGAGTAAGGGTCGATCCCACGGAGATTATTGGTATGAAGCAAGCTATGGTCATCTTGTAAATCTCAGTCAGGCAGACTCAAATGGTTATGGATGATGAATAAAACATAAAGATAAAGATAGAGATACTTATGTAATTCATTGGTAAGAATTTCAGATAAGCGTATGGAGATGCTTTGTCCCTTCTGTCTCTCTGCTTTCCTACTGTCTTCATCCAATCCTTCTTACTCCTTTCCATGGCAAGCTGTATGTTGGGCATCACCGTTGTCAGTGGCTACAATCCCGTCCTCTCAGTGAAAATGTTCAACGCACCCTGTCACGGCACGGCTAATCATCTGTATGTGGGCATCCAACCCTTCCGGATTCTCTTGAATGCCACCATCAGTTCTAGCTTATACCACGAAGATTCCTATTAAGGAATCCAAGAGATAAACATTCAAGCCTTGTTTGCTTGTAGAACGGGAGTGGTTGTCAGGCACGCGTTCATAAGTGAGAATGATGATGAGCGTCATATAATCATCACATTCATCAAGTTCTTGAGTGCGAATGAATATCTTGGAATAAGAACAAGCTGAATTGAATGGAAGAACAATAGTAATTGCATTAATACTCGAGGTACAGCAGAGCTCCACACCTTAATCTATGGTGTGTAGAAACTCCACTGTTGAAAATACATAAGAACAAGGTCTAGGCATGGCTGTGAGGCCAGCCTCCCAATGATCTAAGAACTAGATGTCCAAAGATGATCTAGAGATCTAAAGTGATCAAAAGATGAAAATACAATAGCAAAAGGTCCTATTTGTAGAGAACTAGTAGCCTAGGGTTTACAGAAATGAGTAAATGACCTAAAAATCCACTTTCGGGCCCACTTGGTGTGTGCTTGGGCTGAGCATTAAAGCATTTTCGTGTAGAGACTTCTCTTGGAGTTAAACGCCAGCTTTTATGCCAGTTTCGGCGTTTAACTCCCATTCTTGTGCCAGTTCCGGTGTTTAACGCCGAGCAGTTTTGAGCTGATTTGGAACGCCGGTTTGGGCCATCAAATCTTGGGCAAAGTCTGGACTATTATACATTGATGGAAAGCCCAGGATATGTACTTTCCAACACCGTTGAGAGCGCACCAATTGGGCTTCTGTAGCTCCAGAAAATCCACTTCGAGTGCAGGGAGGTCAGAATCCAACAGCATCTGCAGTCCTTTTCAGCCTCTAAATCAGATTTTTGCTCAGGTCCCTCAATTTCAGCCATAAAATACCTGAAATCACAGAAAAACACACAAACTCATAGTAAAGTCCAGAAAAGTGAATTTTAACTAAAAACTAATAAAAATATACTAAAAACTAACTAAAACATACTAAAAACATACTAAAAACAATGCCAAAAAGCGTATAAATTATCCGCTCATCATTGATCCTTCCATGAGAGGTTAGGATGATTCTTCCATGAGAAGTTGTAGGTGTTTTCATAGGGTTCTCACATATAATTTACCTCTTCCATCATGGGTTGATCTGGATTACAGGCATCTCCATCATAGGAGGTGTCTTGAGTGTTGTTAGTTGCAGCTTGCACTCCAATCAAGTGCTGAGAGATCGTGTTGACCTGTTAGGTCTATATCTTGTTCTGAGCCAATATGGCATTCAGAGTGTCTACTTCCAGGACTCCTTTCTTTTGAGCTACCTGGTGCACGAAATTGTGATCATCGACAATGGCGCCAATAGACTTGGAGCTCTCAAACGTGAATCACACTTTGTCACAACTTTGCACAACTAACCAGCAAGTACACTGGGTCGTCCAAGTAATACCTTACGTGAATAAGGGTCGATCCCACGGAGATTGTTGGTATGAAGCAAGCTATGGTCATCTTGTAAATCTCAGTTAGGCAAATTCAAATGGTTATAATGGTTTTCGAATATAAAGATAAATAAAGCATAAAATAGAGATAGAGATACTTATGTAATTCATTAGTAGGAATATCAGATAAACGCATGGAGATACTGTGTTCCTTCTGAATCTCTGCTTTCCTACTGCTTTCATCCAATCATTCTTACTCCCTTCCATGGCAAGCTGTATGTAGGGCGTCACCGTTGTCAATGGCTACTTCCCATCCTCTCAGTAAAAATGGTCCAAATGCTCTGTCACAGAACGACTAATCATCTGTCGGTTCTCAATTATGTCAGAATAGAATCCAGTCATTCTTTTGCGTCTGTCACTACGCCCAATACTCGCGAGTTTGATGCTCGTCACAGTCCTTCAATCCCTGAATCCTACTCGGAATACCACAGACAAGGTTTAGACTTTCTGGATTCTCAAGAATGCTACCAATGGATTCTAGCTTATACCACGAAGACTCTGATTAAGGAATCCAAGAGATACTCATTCAATCGAAAGTAGAACAGAGGTGGTTGTCAAGCACGCGCTTATAGGTTGAGAATGGTGATGAGTGTCACGGATCATCACATTCATCAGGTTGAAGTGCGAATGAATATCTTAGAATAAAAATAAGCGTGAATTGAATAGAAGAACAGTAGTAATTGCATTAATACTCGAGGTACAGCAGAGCTCCACACCTTAATCTATGGTGTGTAGAAACTCCACCGTTGAAAATACATAAGTGATAGAGGTTCAGGCATGGCCGAATGGCCAGCCCCCAAACATGATCAATAGTCTCCAAAAATAATCTAACGAAAGCTAAAGATGTCTAATACAGTAGTAAAAAGTTCTATTTATACTAGACTAGCCACTAGGGTTTACAAAAATAAGTCTAAGTGCAGAAATCTACTTTCGGGGCCCACTTTGGTGTGTGCTTGGGCTGAGCTTGAGCTTTACACGTGTAAAGGATGTCTACTTTCCAACGCAATTAAGATCGCGCCATTTGAAGTTCTGTAGCTCCAGAAAATCCATTTCGAGTGCAGTGAGGTCAAAATCCAACGCATCAGCAGTCCTTTTTTTCAGCCTAAATCAGATTTTTGCTCAGGTCCCTCAATTTAAGCCAGAAAATACCTGAAATCATAGAAAAACACACAAACTCATCGTAAAGTCTAGAAATGTGAATTTTGCATAAAAACTAATAAAAACATCCCTAAAAGTAGCTAGATCCTACTAAAAACTACCTAAAAACAATGCCAAAATGCATATAAATTATCCGCTCATCACAACACCAAACTTAAATTGTTGCTTGTCCCCAAGCAACTGAAAATCAAATAGGATAAAAAGAAGAGAATATACTATAAATCTCAAAATATCAATGAAAATTAGTTCTAATTAGATGAGCGGGACTTGTAGCTTTTTGCTTCTGAACAGTTTTGGCATCTTACTTTATCCTTTAAAGTTTTAAATGATTGGCATCCATAGGAACTCAGAGTTCAGATAGTGTTATTGATTCTTCTAGTTAAGTATGTTGATTCTTGAACACAGCTACCTTTATGAGTCTTGGCCGTGGCCCTAAGCATTTTGTTTTCCAGTATTACCACCGGATACATAAATGCCACAGACACATGACTGGGTGAACCTTTTTAGATTGTGACTCAACTTTGCTAAAGTCCCCAGTTAGAGGTGTCCAAAGCTCTTAAGCACACTCTTTTTGCTTTGGATCACGACTTTAACCACTCAGTCTCAATCTTTTCACTTGGACCTGCATGCCACAAGCACATGGTTAGGGACAGCTTGATTTAGCCGCTTAGGCCTGGATTTTATTTCCTTGGGCCCTCCTATCCATTGATGCTCAAAGCCTTAGATCCTTTTTACCTTTGCCTTTTGGTTTTAAGGGCTATTGGCTTTTTCTGCTTGCTTTTTCTTTTTCTTTTATAATTTTTTTCGCAACCTTTGTTCTTCACTGCTTTTTCTTGCTTCAAGAATCAATTTTATGATTTTTCAGATCATCAATAACATTTCTCTTTTTCATCATTCTTTCAAGAGCTAACAATTTTAACATTCATAAACAATAAGATAAAAAATATGCACTGTTTAAGCATTCATTCAGAAAACAAAAAGTATTGTCACCAACATCAATATAATTAAACTAATTTCAAGGATGAATTTGAAACTCATGTACTTCTTGTTCTTTTATATTAAAAACATTTTTCATTTAAGAAAGGTGAAGAATTCATGGAATTATTCATAGCTTTAAGACATAGTTACTAAATACTAATGATCATGTAAAAAAGACACAAACATAGACAAACATGAAGCTAAAAAAAACAGAGAGATAAGAACAAGGAAGTTAAGGAATGAGTCCACCTTAGTGAGGGTGGCGCCTTCTTCTTGAAGGAGCAATGGTGTCCTTGAGCTCCTCTATGTCTCTTCCTTGCCTCTGTTGCTTGATCCCTAGTGATTTTGGTGCTCCTATCCTTAGTTGCTCCCAATAATTGTATAGAGGAAAATGTATCCCCTGAAGTATCTCAGTGATTTCTTGATGAGAGAATTCCTCATGCTCTTGTTGGGGTCCATGAGTGGGCTCTCTTGATGTGCAGTCAAATGCTCTACTATTGAGCTATGGACCCTTGAGATGAATCTTTCCATCTTCCATGACTCGGAGGTGGAAGCTTTTGTCTTCCCTTTCCTCTTTCTAGAGGTTTCTCCAGCCTTAGGTGTCATAAATGGTTATGGAAAAATAAAAAGCTATGCTTTTACCACACCAAACTTAGAATATTGCTCGCCCTCGAACAAAAGAAAAAAGAATAGAAGAAGAAGAAAATATGGAGGAGAGGGAGAGATGTGTGGGTTTCGGCCAAGGGGGAGAAGAGAGGGTAGTGTTGTGTGAAAATGATGAAGGATGGAGCAGTTTATATAGTGGATGGAGAGGGGTTTATGGTTCGGTCATGTAGGGTGGGTTTGGGTGGGAAAGAGATTTTGAATTTGAAAGTAGGTGGGGTTTATGGGGAAGAGTGAATGGATGTGATTGGTGAAGAGGTAATAGGAAAGAGAGATTGAGTGAAGAAGAGAGAGGTGGGGTAGGTGGGGATCCTGTGGGGTCCACAGATCTTGAGGTGTCAAGGATTTCTTATCCCTGCACCTTTTAGGCATGTAAAACGCCCTCTCTATGCAATTCTGGCATTTAACGCCAGACTGTAGCATGTTTCTGGCGTTAAACGCCACTTCCATGCTTGTTTTGGGCGTTCAACACCAATCTGCAGCATGTTTCTGGCGTTGAATGCCACTTCCATGCTTGCTCCTGGCATTTAAACGCCAGACTGCTGCTTGTTTTTGGTGTTCAACACTAGCTTCATGCTCTATTCTGGCATTGAACGGCAGCCAGATGCTCCTTACTGGCGTTTAAACACCAGTAAGCTCTTCCTCCAGGGTGTACTTTTCTTCTGCTATTTTTGATTCTGTTTTTAATTTTTGCAATTATTTAATGACTCCATATGATCATAAACCTAATAAAACATAAAAGAACTATAGAAATATAGATAAATAAAAATTGGGTTGCCTCCCAATAAGCGCTTCTTTAATGTCAATAGCTTGACAGTGAGCTCTCATGGAGCTTCACAAATGTTCAGAGCATTGTTGGGACCTCCCAACACTAACCTTAGAGTTTGAATGTGGGGGTTCAACACCAAACTTAGAGTTTGGTTGTGGCCTCCCAACACCAAACTTAGAGTTTGATTGTGAGGGCTTTGTTTGACTCTATATTGAGAGAAGCTTATTGTGCCTCTTTTCCATGTTTACAGAAGGATAACGTTGAGCTTTAAACATAAGGTAGTCCCCATTCAATTGAAGGACTAGTTCACCTCTGTCAACATCAATCACAGCTTTTGCTGTGGCTAGGAAGGGTCTTCCAAGAATGATGGATTCATTCTCATCCTTCCCAGTGTCTAAGATTATGAAATCAGCAGGGATGTAAAGGCCTTCAACCTTTACCAACACGTTTTCTACCAATCCATAAGCTTGTTTTATTGACTTGTCTGCCAACTCTAATGAGATTCTTGCAGCTTGTACCTCAAAGATCCCTAGTTTCTCCATTACAGAGAGTGGCATAAGATTTATACCTGACCCCAAGTCACATAGAGCCTTCTCAAAGGTCATGGTGCCTATGGTACAGGATATTAAGAATTTACCAGTATCTTGTTTCTTTTGAGGTAGAGTTTGATGAACCCATGTATCTAGTTCACTAATGAGCAAGTGAGGTTCACCTTCCCAAGTCTCATTACCAAACAACTTGGCATTCAGCTTCATGATGGCTCCTAGATATTGAGCAACTTGCTCTTCAGTTACATCTTCATCCTCTTCAGAGGAAGAATAGTTCTCAGAGCTCATGAATGGCAGAAGGAAGTTTAATGGAATCTCTATGGTCTCTATATGAGCCTCAGATTCCTTTAGGTCCTCAATATGGAACTTCTTTCTATCTAGGGGACGTCCCATGAGGTCTTTCTCATTGGGATTCACGTCCTCCTTAGATTCGACCATTTTGATTATATCAATGGCCTTGCACTCTTTTTTTGGATTCTCTTCTGTATTGCTTGGGAGAGTACTAGGAGGAGTTTCAGTGATTTTCTTACTCAGCTGACCCACTTGTGCCTCCAAGTTTCTAATGGAGGACCTTGTTTCATTCATGAAACTTAAAAGTAGCCTTAGATAGATCAGAGACTATGTTTGCTAGGCTAGAGGGGCTCTGCTCAGAATTCTCTGTCTGTTGCTGAGAAGATGATGGAAAAGGCTTGCTATTGCTAAGCTTGTTTCTTCCACCATTATTAAAGCCTTGTTGAGGCTTTTGTTGATCCTTCCATGAGAAATTTGGATGATTTCTCCATGAGGAATTATAGGTGTTCCCAAAGGGTTCACCCATGTAATTCACCTTTGCTATTGCAGGGTTCTCAGGATCATAAGCTTCTTCTTCAGAAGATGCCTCTTTAGTACTGTTGGATGCATTTTGTCATCCATTCAGACTCTGAGAAATCATGTTGACTTGCTTAGTCAACATTTTGTTTTGAGCCAATATGGCATTTAGAGCATCAATTTCAAGAACTCCCCTTTTCTGAGGCGTCCCATTACTCACAGGATTCCTCTCAGAGGTGTACATGAATTGGTTATTTGCAACCATGTCAATGAGTTCTTGAGCTTCTGCAGGCATTTTCTTTAGGTGAACAGATCCACCTGCAGAATGGTCCAGTGACATCTTAGAAAGCTCAGATAAACTATCATAGAATATATCTAAAATGCTCCACTCTGAAAGCATACCAGAAGGACACTTTTTGGTCAACTGCTTGTATCTTTCCCAAGCTTCATAGAGGAATTCACAATCTTTTTGCTTGAAGGTCTGAACATCCACTCTAAGCTTGCTCAGCTTTTGAGGAGGAAAGAACTTGACCAAGAAGGCCGTGACTAGTTTATCCCAATAGTCCACACTATCCTTAGGTTGTAAGTCCAACCATGTTCTAGCTCTGTCTCTTACAGCAAAAGGGAAAAGCATGAGCCTGTAGACTTCCGAATCTACTCCATTAGTCTTAACAATATCACATATCTACAAGAATTCAGTTAAAAACTGATAGGGATCTTCTTATGGAAGTCCATAGAACTTGCAGTACTATTGCATCAGAGCAACTAGTTGAGGCTTCAGCTCAAAATTGTTTGCTCCAATGGTAGGGATTGAGATGCTTCTTCTATAAAAATTGGAAGTAGGTGTAGTATAATCACCAAGCATCCTCCTTGTTCCTCCACTATTGTTATTGGGTTCGGCCATGTCTCTTTCTTTTTTGAGAATCTCTGTAAGGTTTTCTCTGGATTGTTGTGCTTTAGCTTCTCTTAGCTTCCTCTTCAGAGTCCTTTCAGGTTCAGGATCTGCTTCAACAAAATGTCCTTGTCCTTGCTCCTGCTCATATGAAAAAGAAGAGAACAGAAAAGAAGAAGAATCCTCTATGTCACAGAATAGAGATTCCTTTATGTGAGTAGAAGAATAAAAGAATAGAAGAGGGATGAAAAAAATTCGAACACAGAGGAGAAGAGAGAGTTCGAATTTTTAGATGAAGAGAATAGTTAGTACATGAATAAATAAATAGAAAGAGATTAGAGGGAAGAGTTTTCGAAAATTGTTTTGAAAAATGGTTAGTGAATTTCGAAAATTAAAAGAAGAAATAAAATTAAAATTAAAATTTGAAACAACTAGTTAATTAAAAGAATTTTGAAAAAGAGGAAGGAATTTTCAAAAATTAGAGAGAGAAAAGTAGTTAGGTGGTTTTGAAAAAGATAAGAAACAAACAAAAAGTTAATTAGTTAGTTGAAAAAGATTTGAAAATCAATTTTGAAAAGATAAGAAGTTAGAAAAGATTTTGAAGTTGATTTTGAAAAAGATATGATTGAAAAGATATTTTGAAAAGATATTTTGAAAATATATGATTTTTAAAACTAAAATTTGATTACTTGACTAACAAGAAACTAAAAGATATGATTCTAGAATTTAAAGATTGAACCTTTCTTAACAAGAAAGTAACAAACTTCAAATTTTTGAATCAATCACATTAATTGTTAGTAAAGTTTTTGAAAATTTGAAATAAAGATAAGAAAAGACTTTGAAAATAAATTTTAAATATTATCAAAAAATAATAAGAAAAATGAAAAAGATTTGATTTCTGAAAAAGTTTTTGAAAAGATAGGATTTTTAAAATTGAAATCTTGACTTGACTAACAAGAAACAACTTATTTTAAAAAATTTTGACTAAGTCAACCCAAAGATTTCAAATTTTTGAGTAAAATAAGAAAAGATATTTTTTTATTTTTGAATTTTTAATGAGGAGAGAGAAAAACACAAATATGATCCGAAACATGAAAATTTTGGATCAAAACCAATGATGCATGCAAGAACACTATTAATGTCAAGATGAACACCAAGAACACTTTGAAGATCATGATGAACATCAAGATTTATTTTTGAAAAATTTTCAAGACAAGAAAAATATGCAAGACACCAAACTTAGAAATTTTCAATGCTAAGACACTATGAATGCAAAAATGCATATGAAAAACAACAAAAGACACAAAACAAGAAAATATAAAGATCAAACAAGAAGACATACTGTTCCGGGGTTTACCTGAAACTATAGGTTGATCTCGGTCGAGATCTTCTGCGTTGGTCGGAGCCGATGTGTCTGGCGGGTATATAGTCGCCGGAGCTTGTGTGTCCGACTTGTTGGACTTGGTGATGGTGCTGATCCTTTGTCCTCGGAGGGTGGGGGTACCTGCAAGGGACTCCGATGCTTAAGTTAGCAAGGGTATTAAACAGGTATTGAGTAGAATCAAAGTATGAGTTATACCTGGGTGCTCTAGTGTATTTATAATGGTAAGATGTGGCCTTCTGTGGATAAGATAAGTTAGTTATCTTATCTTATCTTTATCTTATCTTTAAGTGAGGTCATCTTTGAGGGAACCGCCTTTATCTCTATGGGTTTGGACTGTCCTTGGATTTGGGGCGTGTTCCTCTATTTGGGCCCTTCACTTGGGCTTTCCTGTGACTTGGCCGAGCTCTTTGAGAAGAGGTCGGGTTGTCCTGACCTGAAGAGGTCGGTCGCTTTGTCTGCAGAACATCCCGGGTCGGATAGCTCGACCCAGGGTATGAACAGTGCCCCTACTTGATCTCGGTCTTCTTTTTTGAGACCGAGTCTTTTGACTTCAGTCTTTTCTTTGGTGAAGCCGAACTTAAGTATTTTGTCGATTCCTTTGCATCAGTTTTGAATGTAGAACGTTTCCTCTAAAAGACGTGTGCTTTTATATCGGCGCGTTTTTTGGGAACATGCGAGGGTTTAATGCTTTTAATTTTGAGCATTAATTGCCCGTTTCTCCTAGGCTCTTTACTTTGGATTTTGAAAACCTGAAAACGGTTTCCCTTCTTTTGCTCTTTCGTAACTTCTTTTCTTAGTTCTCTCCACTCTCTGTTTTTCGTTTTGCCTTTCTGTTTTCCTTGAGCTGCGGCGTCATTTGGTGTTGGAGCTTGGGGTCTTTGTATTCATTACTCTTGTTCGCATCCCCAGATTTCGTCTTCCTCATTTGGTTTTCGTTGAAGCTCGCTGCTCTTTCCAGGTTAGTACTAGCTTTTCTCGCTTTTTCGTAGCTTCGTCTTTAATTTCGGTGGAGTTCTGGTTTTGCATGTTTGAAAGTTTGGATCATTTTGCGATCTTATTTTTACCTGTTGCTGTGATATGCTTTTCCTATGGTTTTTTCTTGGAATTTTGAGGCTTTCTGAATTTTTACTGTTGTTGCTGGTCGTTTTTGATACTAGTACGAAATCTGCATCTGTTTCTCTCTTTTGGAGATTGCTTACTATCTGATCTTTGAAAAATGGTTGCATCTTTAATGGTCTCGTGCTCGATGCTTGGGAGTGTTTTTTGCTTGTTAGGCTTGTAATGATTTGCTGTGTTTTCTTTGATGAAAAACACTTGTTATTTTGAATCCTTTTTGAAAAATGCTGGGATGTGATCTGTAGAGTATTTCTGGAAACCTTGCTTTGTTACTGCCTCCAAAGGATGCCCCAGGACTTTGGTTTGAGTCTTGGGGTTTTCCTTTTCGTGGTTTTATCTTCTGAGAAGTACTGATCGAGTTGTTTTTCACTTTGTCCGAGATGTTTGTAGTAACTTTATTTTCTTTTCTTACTTGTAGGATTAGTTGGCCTTATGTCTTCTCGCAATAATATTGTAGAGATGTCGTCCAGAGTTCCCAAGGGGATGTCCGATTGACTGGACTCCCTTGTTTTGTTGTGTGTTTCTATTGTGGATGCTGAGTTTTGCACAGAACTGAGGAAGCGCCATAGGATTTGTGGTAGCAATGACCGTGAGAGGGATTACGAGCTTGCTGTCCCTGATTCTGACGAGAGAGTTTGCTTTCCGACTTCTGTTGAGGGAGAGCGTCCCTTCTTTTATGCTTATGAATATTTTTTCAGTCAGTTAAACGTTTCTTTTCCTTTTACTGCTTTTGAGACCGACCTGTTGTGGTCGTGTAACATTGCTCCATCCCAGCTTCACCCCAATTCCTGGGGTTTTATTAAAATTTTCCAACTTCTCTGTTGTGAACTAGATGTAACACCTTCCCAGACTCTTTTTCTTTACTTGTTTGTTTCTTCCAAACCTGGCGGTTCTTCAAAAAAGAAAGCTTCTTGGGTTTCTTTCCGGTCCGCCCAGGGCCATAAAGTTTTTGCGATGTATGATGAGTCCTTTAAGGACTTCAAGAACTACTTCTTTAAAGTTCGAGCTGATAAGGGGACCCGCCCCTTTTTTCTTGATGAAAATGACGAGCCTGCTTTTCTTCTAGAGTGGCAAAAGAATGTAAGAGTGCCACGTTACACATGGGAAATTCTTAGTGAGGTTGAGTGGGCCTTTGTAGTTGTTCTTGAGGATTTGTGGGGGAAGCCTCCCCATCTGGATACGAAGAGGTTTTTGAGTGATCCATCTTTGGTTCGGGCTGCTTTGGGTACTGTCTGCTTTATTTTTATACTTGCTTTTGAGCTTTTCTCTTCTCCTATGTTGTAACTTGTCTTTTGTGGTTGATTTTGTGTTCTTCAGAGATGTCGAAGAATAATGATTCTATGAAGGCCTTCAAGAAGGCGAAGAAAGCAATTGCTGCTTTAAACATCTCGGCCAAGACGGCCGGAGAGGGATCTTCCCAGGTTCCAGTCAAACCTCCTGTACCTAGTTCTCCCGGGCCGTGGAAAGCGATCCCTATTCCTTGGGTTCATCTGGTCGATCATCCACAATCTTCTGCAGCAGCTCCTGGTGTCTCTCCTAGTAAGAAGCAAAAAACATCCGAGCCCTTCAACCTGGATGCCCCAGATTTTGATGCTATTGAGTTTGTTGATCAGCAAATCGCCCCTTATGGTGGGCTTTCCATGGACGATGTGTCTCTTCTTCAACATTTGTATTTTATCACTAAAAATAGTGTGAAGATGGCTCATATGGGTGCGGCTGTTTTCCGAACAGTTCAGGGGATTCCGATTCATGCCACCAAATCTTTTATGGAGGAGGCCAAGTCAGAATTTGATCAAATCAAGGGTCTGAAGGAGGAGTTGGAGGTGAAGTTGGCAAAAGTGGAGAAGGAGCTGGAGGGTGAGAAGGCCAGCTCTATTGCCCTTGCTGCTTCTTTGAAGCTGGCTGAGGATATGGCTCTGAAGCATAAAGATAGCTATGTCTCAGCCTATAGGGAATTAATGCGTCTCCGAGATGAGTTGGAAACTGCTCGGGTTAATTATGGCAAACTTCAGGGTCACCTTGTGGGCAGCGTAACTGCTGCCTCCGAGATCTTAATGGAGCAGTTCTAAATTGTTGCCCCTGATGCCGACTTGACTCTTGTTAGCTTGGACAATGTTGTGAGGGATGATAAAATTATCCCTGATGATCAGGATGATGATGATGCTAACCCTCCTCCTGTGCCCTCTGTCAAAGTGTCGACCTCCTTAGTTCCTCCCGCTACATCTGATCCAGACTGCCAGATTCTGAACCGAGATGATGGAACTGTAGATGCTGTGCCTATTCAGACTCGCCCTCCTTATCACCGTACTGATGCCGCTGGGAAGGCTCCCGATCTTTAGTTGATCTTCTTTTTTAGGCTTTTGTGTAGATAGCCCGGTTTGTGGGCTTTTTGAACTGTTTATTATTTTGTTTGATCACTGACACTTTTTAGTTGCCTGCTTGGCAACTTTACTTTTACAAAAACAAAAGTAGCTTTCTGAGGTTGACTTTGGTGACCTCTTTAAGCTTTATCGTATTATGCATGATATCTGTTGAAATTTGTAGCTTGGATCCTTTTGAGGCCATGCCTGTGGGGGGTCCGACTTGTTTCTCGGTTTCCTCGCTCTTGTTTGTATGTGTAGCACCTCGTGACCGATTTCTTTATGTTGGTCCCTTTCTAAGTTATTTTTGTAATCCTCTTTCTTGGACCTTGGTTAGGTCTCTTTCAGGGATTACTTTTACACCTTGTTTTGTGGGAGACCGACTTTGTTAGTTTGATCTCTTCTAAGTTGTTTTTATAATCCTCTTTCTTGGACCTTGGTTAGGTCTCTTTCAGGGATTACTTTTACAACTTGTTTTGTAGGAGACCGACCTCGTTAGGTCGATCTCTTCTAAGTTGTTTTTGTAATCCTCTTTCTTGGACCTTGGTTAGGTCTCTTTCAGGGATTACTTTTACAACTTGTTTTGTAGGAGACCGACTTCATTAGGTCGATCTCTTCTAAGTTGTTTTTGTAATCCTCTTTCTTGGACCTTGGTTAGGTCTCTTTCAGGGATTACTTTTACAACTTGTTTTGTGGGAGGCCGACTTCGTTAAGTCGATCTCTTCTAAGTTGTTTTTGTAATCCTTTTTCTTGGACCTTGGTTAGGTCTCTTTCAGGGATTACTTTTACAACTTGTTTTGTAGGAGACCGACTTCGTTAGGTCGATCTCTTCTAAGTTATAGCAATTCCTCTTTAATAGGGTTGGCCAGACCTCTTTCTAGTGATTCGCTGATAACTTGGGTTTACTTGGTCTGATTTTTTGGTACTGACCAGTCTTTTAAGTTATTATATAGCAATCCATAAGACCTCGTCAGGCTCTTTTTTTGGGATCACTTTCATAACTTCTTGCATTATTCTGTGTTCATCTTTGCCGATTTGTAGATGGTGATTTTTATCTCGGCGTGATCGGTCTTTAGTTGAATCGCGTTTTCACCTTTGTCGATCGATCACTCCTATCAAGATCGTACAGTGAATTTTTTCTTCACTTTCTGTCGATCCGTTGCTTTATAATCGAACGATGAAAGCTTCAGATTAATGCGTCTTGAGAACTTGTAGAATATCTAAAATGTATTTTATTTAAAGAAAGTGCAAATATATATACAGGCGGGAGTTTTTCATACCCTTAAGTTGGATTGAATCTCAATCTTGATGCCTCATTAAAAAACCTTTTCAGGAAAAAGAGTGCATCTTGTGATGAGACCTTTATCTAACTATAGTACCTTCTTAGGTTACAGGCGTGCCATGATCTGGGGAGTTCTCGTCCTTCGAGTTCGGACAGTCTGTAGTAGCCCTTCCCAAGTACTTCTGTGACTCAGTAGGGTCCTTTCCAGTTAGCTGCCAACTTTCCATCTCCGGGTCGAGTTGTTCCGATATCATTTCGGATTAAGATGAGATCATTCTCAGTGAAACCTCTTGGCACTACCTTTTGATTATATCTGGAAGCCATTCGCCATTTTAGTGCTTCTTCTCTGATCCGTGCTCTTTCTTGGATTTCTCGAAGTAGGTCGAGCTCTTCTCTTTGGAATTGAGAATTGGCTTGTTCATTGTAGTGGACTACTCGGGGAGATCCTTCCTCGACTTCTATTGGAATCATTGCCTCTACTCCGTATGCTAGTTGGAATGGTGATTCGTTTGTAGTAGAATGGGGGGTCGTTCGGTACGCCCATAGGACTTGTGGAAGTTCCTCGGCCCAAGCTCCCTTTGCTTCTTGTAATCTCCGTTTCAGCTCGGCCAATATGACTTTGTTCCCTGCTCCAGCTTGTCCATTGGCTTGGGGGTGTTCGACGGAAGTGAACTGGTGTTTTATATTCAAGTCGGTCACTAACTTTCTGAAGCCTGCATCTGTGAATTGGGTGCCGTTATCCGTGGTGATAGAGTATGGAACCCCAAATCTGGTAACAATGTTCCTATATAGGAATTTCTGGCTTCTTTGAGCAGTGGCGTTGGCTAGGGGTTCTGCTTTGATCCATTTCGTGAAATAGTCTACCCCTTCTATAAGGAATTTTACTTGTCCCAATCCCTGTGGGAAGGGTCTGAGAAGATCAAGTCCCCATTTTGCAAATGGCCAGGGTGAGGTCACGCTAATGAGTTCTTCTGGTGGGGCGATGTGAAAGTTGGCATGCTTTTGACATGGTGAACATGTCTTTACAAATTCTGTAGCTTCCTTTTGTAGAGTTGGCCAATAGAATCCGGCCCGGAGTACTTTTTTGGTGAGAGCTTGTGCTCCGAGATGATTGCCACAAATGCCGCCGTGTACTTTTTCCAAGACTTCCTTTGTATTGGATGTCGGGATGCATTTTAATAATGGTGTTGAGATCCCTCTTTTGTATAGGATGTTGTTTATGATAGTGTAGTACTGTGCCTCCCTTTTTAACCTCTTTGCCTCCCTTTCATCTGTGGGAAGCGCTTCTGTTTTGAGGTAGTTAATTATGGGGTCATCCATCCTTGATCCCGACCTGTTATGGCTAGGATTTTTTCTTCTTCAGATATTGATGGGTTCTACAGTATTTCCTGGATAAGGCTTCTATTGTTGCCCCCTGGTTTGGTGCTGGCTAGCTTTGAGAGCGCGTCAGGTCGGGCATTTTGTTCGCGGGGTATGTGATAGATCCTATATTCTCCAAGTTGTCTGAGCTGTTCTTTGGTTTTATCCAAATATTTTTTCATGGTAGGGTCTTTGGCTTGGTAGCTTCCTGTTATTTGTGAGATAACGACTTGTGAGTCACTGTAGATGTTGAGTTTCTGAGCTCCAACTTCCCTAGCCAGCTTCAAACCAGCTAATAACGCTTCAAATTCTGCCTGGTTGTTTGAGGCCGGGAATCTGAATTTTAGGGAAAGATCAAGTTGGGTTCCTTGGTTGCTTTCGATTATCACACCTGCACCGCTTCCGGCTTTATTTGAGGAATCGTCCATGTATATGTTCCACTCTATGGGAATTTCTTTGGTGTCTGTGAATTCTGCAATGAAGTCGGCTAGGTATTGTGATTTGACGGCTGTCCGTGCCTCGTATTGGAGGTCAAATTCGGACAACTCGATTGACCACTGTAGGATTCTCCCTGCTAGGTCTGTTTTCTGCAGTATTCCTTTTATGGGCTGGTTGGTTCGAACTTTGATGGTGTGCGCTTGGAAGTATGGGCGAAGTCGTCGGTATGTGAGTATCAAAGCGTAGGCGAACTTCTCTATTTTCTGGTAGTTCAGCTCTGACCCCTGTAGTGCTTTACTAATGAAGTAGACGGGTTGTTATCCCCTTCATCTTCTCTAATTAATGCTGAGGTTATTGCCCGACTTCCTATAGCCAGGTATAGTATGAGTGGTTCTCCCTCTCGTGGTCGAGATAGGATGGGGGGCTGTCCCAGGAATTCTTTAAAGTCTCAGAAGGCTTGTTCACATTCCGTTGTCCACTCGAAGTTTTTTCCCTTCCTTAAGGTAGCGTAGAAGGGGAGGGATCTTATTGCTGACCCTGTTAGGAATCTAGACAGGGCTGCCAGTCTCCCATTGAGTTGTTGGACTTCTTTGACGCAGGTCAGGCTTTTCATGTTGAGTATGGCCTGGCATTTATCTAGATTTGCCTTGATTCCTCTCTGTGTGAGCATGAAGCCCAGAAAATTTCCTGCCTCTACTGCGAAGGTGCATTTAGCCGGGTTGAGTCGCATGTTGTGCTTCCGTATGGTGTCGAACACTTGAACCAAGTCGGTTAGTAATGTTTCCTCACTTTGTGTCTTTATCAACATGTCGTCCACATAGACCTCCATGATTTTTCCGATGTGGTTTGAGAAGACTTTATTCATTAGCCTTTGATAAGTGGCTCTCGCATTTTTAAGGCCGAAAGGCATTACGATCTAGCAATAATTCGCTTTTGGTGTGAGAAACAAGGTTTTTTCTTGATCTGGTGGATACATTGGGATCTGGTTGTATCCTGAGTACACGTCCATGAACGAGAGATACTTATATCCTGATGAGGCATCTACTAGAGCGTCGATGCTTGGGAGTGGATAAGGGTCTTTTGGGCAGGCTTTGTTGAGGTCGGTGTAGTCGGTGCACATTTGCCACTTCCTATTTGATTTTTTCACCAAGACGACATTTGCTAGCCATAGTGGGTATTTAACTTCTCTTATGAATCCTGCCTCTAGTAGTGCTTGTACTTGTTCTTCTACAGCTTGAGATCGTTCTGGTTCGAGTTTTCTTCGTCTTTGTTGTATCAGTCGGGATCCCGGGTAGACTGCCAACTTGTGGCTCATTAGTTCGGGATCTATGCCCGGCATGTCGGCAGCTTTCCATGCGAAGAGATCAATGTTATCTCGCAGAAACTGTATCAGCGATTCTTTTGCGTCTCCTTTCAGGATCGTGCCAATATTAGTTGTTTTATCCAAGGTGTCTCCAGTCTGGACTCTTTCGACTTCTCCTTCGGGTCGTGGTCGGAGCTCTTCTCGTCTCTGAACTCCACCGAGTTTGATTGTGTGGAACTCTCTTCCTTCGCCTCGGAGGTTTAGACTTTCGTTGTAACAGCGACGCGCCATCTTTTGATCTGCTTTTATTGTAGCTATCCCTTCTGTAGTTGGGAATTTCATACAGAGATGCGGAGTTGAAACTATTGCGCCGAGTTGATTTAACGTTGTCCGACCTATCAGGGCATTGTAGGTTGAGCTTACGTCGACCACGATGTAGTCTATCTTGAGTGTTTTGGATTGGTTCCCTTTCCCGAAGGTTGTATGCAGCGATACGTATCCCAACGGTTGAACTGGGATATCTCCAAGTCCGAACAGGCTGTTCGGGTATGCTCTTAGCTCTTTTTCTTTTAGGCCGAGCTTGTCGAAGGCAGTTTTGAATAAGATGTCTGCAGAGCTTCCCTGGTCAATTAGTGTACGGAGGAGGTTGGTGTTTGCTAGTATGATCGTGATGACCATGGGGTCGTTGTGTCCCGAGATGATTCCGGATGCATCTTCCTTGGTAAACGTGATTGCTGGGATGTCCGACGCTTCCTTCTTTCCTTCGACATGATATACCTCTTTGAGGTGTCGCTTGCGGGATGATTTGGAGATTCCTCCCCCAGTAAATCCGCCGTGTATTATGTGAACGTGTCTTTCCGGTGTGCGAGGTGATCGTTCAGATCGTCCGACTTCCTCATCCCTTCTTCTTTTTCTTGGTTCTTCGTCCCGATTGGCCAAAAACCGATCTAGCTTTCCTTCTCTTACTAATTTTTCTATGACATTTTTCAAGTCGAAGCATTCGTTGGTGGAATGCCCTCGAAGTCGGTGATATTCATAGTATTCATTCCAATTTCCTCCTCCTCTTTTGCCTTTAAGTGGCCGAGCTGGAGGAATTTTCTCCGTATGGCAGACTTCTTTGTAAACATCAACCAAGGATACCCTAAGAGGGGTGTAGTTATGATATTTTTTGATTTTCTCTCCGAAGCAATCATCCTTTTTCTTGGATTCTTTATCTCGGTAGGCAGAACCGGACCTTGAGGCTTCGCCAAGTCGAGAATTTTCCTCCAGGTTGATGTACTTCTGCGCCCGTTCTTGTACTTCGTCTAGGGATGTCGGGTATCTCTTTGATATAGATTGGCTGAATGGTCCTTCTCGTAGGCCATTTATGAGGCCCATGATGGCAGCTTCTGTTGGTAAACTTTGTATGTTGATGAGCGGATAATTTATACGCTTTTTGGCATTGTTTTTAGATAGTTTTTAGTAAGTTTAAGCTACTTTCAGGGATGTTTTCATTAGTTTTTTATGTTAAATTCACATTTCTGGACTTTACTATGAGTTTGTGTATTTTTCTGTGATTTCAGGTAATTTCTGGCTGAAATTGAGGGACTTGAGCAAAACTCTGATAGGAGGCTGACAAAGGACTGCTGATGCTGTTGGAATCTGACCTCCCTGCACTCAAAATAGCTTTTCGGGAGCTACAGAACTCCAAATGGCGCGCTCTCAACGGCGTTGGAAAGTAGACATCCAGAGCTTTCCAGAAATATATAATAGTCCATACTTTATTCGGGAATTGACGACGTAAAGTGGCGCTCAACGCCAAGTACTTGCTGCTGTCTGGAGTTAAACGCCAGAAACACATCACAACCCGGAGTTGAACGCCCAAAACACGTTATAACTTGGTGTTCAACTCCAAGAGAAGCCTCAGCTCGTGGATAGATTAAGCTCAGCCCAAACATACACCAAGTGGGCCCCGAAAGTGGATTTATGCATCAATTACTTACTCATGTAAACCCTAGTAGCTAGTTTAGTATAAATAAGACTTTTTACTAGTGTATTAGTCATCTTTTGGCCATTCGGTCTTTTGATCATTCAGGGGGCTGGCCATTCGGCCATGTCTGAACCTTTCACTTATGTATTTTCAACGGTGGAGTTTCTACACACCATAGATTAAGGGTGTGGAGCTCTGCTGTACCTCAAGTTTCAATACAATTACCATTACTTTCTATTCAATTCTCTTTTATTCTTATTCCAAGATATACGTTGCACAACAACTTGATGAATGTGATGATCCGTGACACTCATCATCATTCTCACTTATGAACGCGCGTGACTGACAACCACTTCCGTTCTACCTTAGGCCGGGCGCATATCTCTTAGATTCCCCAACAGAATCTTCGTGGTATAAGCTAGATAGATGGCGGCATTCATGGGAATCCGGAAAGTTTAACCTTGTCTGTGGTATTCCGAGTAGGATTCTGGGAATCTGGAAAGTCTAACCTTGTCTGCGGTATTCCGAGTAAGATTCCGGTATTGAATGACTGTGACGAGCTTCAAACTCCTGAAGGCTGGGCGTTAGTGACAGACGCAAAAGAATCAATGGATTCTATTCCAACCTGATTGAGAACCGACAAATGATTAGCCGTGCTGTGACAGAGCATAGGACCATTTTCACTGAGAGGATGGGATGTAGCCATCGACAAGGGTGATGCCTCTAGACGATTAGCCATGCAGTGACAGCGCATAGGACCATTTTCCCGAGAGGATGAAAAGTAGCCATTGACGACGGTGACGCCCTACATACAGCTTGCCATGGAAAGGAGTAAGAAGGATTGGATGAATGTAATAAGAAAGTAGAGATTCAAGAGGAGCACAGCATATCCATACGCCTATCTGAAATTCCCACTATTGATTTACATAAGTATTTCTATCTTATTTTATTTTCTGTTTATTATTTATTTTCGAACTTATCATAAACCAATTTAATCTGCCTAACTGAGATTTATAAGGTGACCATAGCTTGCTTCATACCAACAATCTCCGTAGGATCGACCCTTACTCACGTAAGGTATTACTTGGACGACCCAGTGCACTTGCTGGTTAGTTGAACGGAGTTGTGAGATTCTCTAACAGTGCCTGTAACTCTTTTGGTCCAACAACAACACTAAGCTGTTGGTGCCATTACCAGGGATTATTAAGATCCCAATTCATCATACCATGATCTCTTTGGGGTATTTTTGATAGAGCCAATATTTAAATTTCATACAAATACAAAGAGACCAACTTTGAGGATCACAATTTCATCCACCATATGTCCATGCATGTTTTGTTGAATCTCTCCATGTAGTTGCGAAGACTTTCTCAATCTCCTTGCTTGATCCCTAGTAGGCTAGGTGCGTGTTTGGCTTTGTCTTTTTGTATGGAGAATCGGGCCAGGAACTTTTTGTCCAGGTCGTCGAAACTCGAGATGGATTTTGGAGGTAGGTTGTCAAACCATTTAATGGTTGTCTTGGTGAGAGTTGTTGGAAAGGCTTTGCAGCGAACTGCGTCTGAGGCATCAGTGAGGTACATTCTACTTCTGAAGTTGCTGAGATGGTGGTTGGGATCCGAAGTGCCATCATATAGCGTCATATCTGGAAGTTTAAAATCTTTTGGGATTTTGGTCTTCATAATTTCTCTGGTGAATGGATCTTGATCTTTCTGAGAGCTATCCTCTGTGGATGGTCGAGTAGCTTTAGTTTTGAGGTCAGCTTCGAGATTCATAAGCTTATCTTCTAATTCTCGGCGCCGCCTTATCTCCCAACGTAGATCTTCTTCTTTTTCACGTTGATGTTGGGCTTCTTTCTCAAGTTGCTCCAATCGATTTTGAAGCGCTTCTATTGCTCCTAGATTTGATGGATTTTTGTCTCCGTTGGGTTCGGGCGTATCTTTGAGTATAGTATCCGCATGTTTATGTGGCGTTCTATCTTCCAATCCTGAGTCGTGGTCGTTGTCATGGTCATCCGCTATGATGACAGGATGACTTCCAGGTTCCCCGATAACAGCGCCAATGTTCCGGGGGTTACCTAAAACTATAGGTTGATCTCGGTCGAGATCTTCTGCGTTGGTCGGAGCCGATGTGTCTGGCGGGTATATAGACGCCGGAGCTTGTCTGTCCGACTTGTTGGACTTGGTGATGGTGCTGATCCTTTGTCTCCGGAGGGTGGGAGGTACCTGCAAGGGACTCCGATGCTTAAGTTAGCAAGGGTATTAAACAGGTATTGAGTAGAATCAGAGTATGAGTTATACCTGGGTGCTCCAGTGTATTTATAATGGTAAGATGTGGCCTTCTGTGGATAAGATAAGTTAGTTATCTTATCTTATCTTTATCTTATCTTTAAGTGAGGTCATCTTTAAGGGAACCGCCTTTATCTCTATGGGTTTGGACTGTCCTTGGATTTGGGGCGTGTTTCTCTATTTGGGCCCTTCACTTGGGCTTTCCTGTGACTTAGCCGAGCTCTTTGAGAAGAGGTCAGGTTGTCCTAACCTGAAGAGGTCGGTCGCTTTGTCTGCAGAACATCCCGGGTCGGATAGCTCGACCCAGGGTATGAACACATACCAAGAAAAACTTGAAGATCATGAAGAACACCATGCATGAATTTTTCAAAAAAAATGCATAAACTTTTTAAAACATGCAATTGACACCAAACTTAAAATTGACACTAGACTCAAACAAGAAACACAAAATATTTTTGGTTTTTATGATTTTATTAATTTTTTTGGGTTTTTTTCGAAAATTTCTTTTTGAAAAAAAAAGAAAATAAATAAAAAATTTTAAAAGATTTTTTAAAACTTTTTTAAAAGAAAATAAGAAGAAAATTACCTAATCTGAGCAACAAGATGAACCGTCAGTTGTCCAAACTCAAACAATCCGCGGAAACGGTGCCAAAAACTTGGTGCATGAAATTGTGATCATCAACAATGGGACCAATAGACTTGGAGCTCTCAAACGTCAATTACACTTTGTCACAACTTCGCACAACTAACCAGAAAGTGCACTGGGTCGTCCAAGTAATACCTTACGTGAGTAAGGGTCGATCCCACGGAGATTGTTGGTATGAAGCAAGCTATGGTCATCTTGTAAATCTCAGTTAGGCAGATTCAAATGGTTATAATGGTTTTTAAATATAAAGATAAATAAAGAATAAAATAGAGATAGAGATACTTATGTAATTCATTGGTGGAAATTTCAGATAAGCGCATGGAGATACTGTGTTCCTTCTGAATCTCTGCTTTCCTACTACTTTCATCCAATCATTCTTACTCCCTTCCATGGCAAGCTGTATGTAGGGCGTCACTGTTGTCAATGGCTACTTCCCATCCTCTCAATGAAAATGGTCCAAATGCTCTGTCACAGCACGACTAATCATCTGTCGGTTCTCGATCATGTCGGAATAGAATCCAGTGATTCTTTTGCGTCTGTCACTATGCCCAACACTCGTGAGTTTGAAACTCGTCACAGTCATTCAATCCCTGAATCCTACTCATAATACCTGATCGGGGTAAAACTTGTCTCTCAACAAATTCCCATTCGGCAAGTGTACCGAATTTGTCGTCAAGTAAAAACTCACAATAGAGTGAGGTCGAATCCCACAGGGATTGATTGATCAAGCAACTTTAATTAGAGGAATTATCTAGTTGAGCGAATCCATGAATAGAGTTGATAATTGCAGAAATTAAAATGGCGAGAAAGTAAATGACTGAAAGTAAATAGCAGAATTGTAAATGGGAATGGGGGAATTGCTCATAAAAGTAAATTGCAGAAAATAAAGAGAATGGGTAAGATCAGAAAATGGGGATTTCATTGGGCTTAGGAGATTTTGCATTCTCCTGATCAATTTCATTTTCATCTCTTCCTCAATCAATGCACTCATTGATCTCCTTGGCAATCTTAAGTGATTGAATCACAATTTCTTGCAATTCAATCTCTCAAATCTTGATCAATAGCCAATTCCTTGGTCAATTGCTCATGAGAAGAGATGAAGTGTGGTCACTGATTATACCACATGCACTTCCCAAGTCAAATGCTTAGAGGGTTATAGCCACATACCCATCCACAGTCAATTTGGTCCAGCATGAGAAATCATTTCTAGCTAATCTCTTCATTCCTCTTTCAAGGATCTGAAGAGATCCATGTTTGAATAGCTTCTTTTCCAAGAAAACTATCCAATTGGATGAAGATCGAAAGCTTTCAAGTAAAATCAAAAGGAAAAATAGAAGAAGAACAAGAAAATTAGTATTGATCCATCAAATTACAACAGAGCTCCCTAACCCAATGAAAGGGGTTTAGTTGTTCATAGCTCTAGAAATCAAAATCAAAGATGGAGAATACATAATAAAGCTAGAAGTGCAAAGAAAGTAAAAATACAAAGAGTAGTTCTCTTTCCTCGCTCCCTCTAAAAGCTCCTCTCTATTTCAAAACTACTCCTATATATACTACTCTTCTCATCTCTAGTTAGCTCTTCAAGTCTTGGGCCTCTGGATCTTTGAGCTTGAAGCAGTTCCTTTCTTCAATTGGGCTTGGCTTACTTGCAGAGAGAAAGTGTGAAGTGGGCAGAGACTTTAGCTCAAGACATTAGGGGTGTTTAACATTTAGTAAAGATACAAGTTCGAGAACGTTAGTGACACTTAACATTGTCACTAACGTTGCCATGCACCCCTTTGCCTCACGTTAAAGCCCACGTTAATTGGGTCAATGTGGCTTTTAACTTTGCCTTGCTAGCCTTCGAGAACGTTAGTGACACTCAACATTGTCACTAACGTTCAAGTGTGCCCCTTCTTGCTTCACATTAAAGCTCACGTTAACTAGGTTAACGTGGCTTCTAACGTGGCTTTTGCCAACCTTCGAGAACGTTAGTGACACTCAACATTGTCACTAACGTTCAAGTGTGCCCCTAGGTCTCACGTTAGAGTCCACGTTAACTGGGTTAACGTGGCTTCTAACGTGGCCATTCTTAGCCATCCCAACGTTAGTGACAATGTTGAGTGTCACTAACGTTGGCTCATTCTTCATTCTTCAACGTTAGCTTCCACGTTAACCAAGTTAACGTGGAGGTTAACGTGGCTCTTGGGGGTTGTGTGCTTGCTCCAACGTTAGTGACAATGTTGAGTGTCACTAACGTTGTCGACAACTCTCCATCTCTTACGTTAGCTCCCACGTTAACCAAGCTAACGTGGGAGTTAACGTGGCTCTTTGCACCTTAGGCCAACGTTAGTGACAATGTTGAGTGTCACTAACGTTGGCTTCTCTTCCCCCTTTAACGTTAGAGGCCACGTTAACTAGGTTAACGTGGCTTCTAACGTGGCCATTTGTGAGCAATTGCCAACGTTAGTGACAATGTTAAGTGTCACTAACGTTGGCTCAACTTCTCTTCTCCACGTTAGAGTTCACGTTAACTTAGTTAACGTGACTCTTTAACGTGGGCATTGATGGCTTTTGAGAGTGTTTTTGGCAATCACTTTTCTCCTTAACTTTGCAAGTTACCTCCCATTCCTTACTTCCTTTGGTCCTGAAATCAAGCAATAGAGTGCATCAAAGTTCTAGTCCACGTCATGGGTAATGCAATATACAATTTTGTCATTAAAATCTTGCAAAATCCTCATGAAATAATGTAAAATGCACAATGTATTCTTGAATCAAGGTCTGAGTGAATATCTGCCCAAAACTAACTTATTTCCTAAGAAAATGCATGAAATTACCTAAAAACAGTAAAGAAAATGTCAGTGAAACTGGCCAAAATGCCCTGGCATCACAACACCAAACTTAAAGCTTGCTTGTCCCTAAGCAAGTACTGGAACAAGAGAATGATGAATGGAATCTCCAGAGAAATGAGTCATTCTTGTGGAAGTCATATTACTGATTTTATGGTGGTTTCATGCATAGCAACTTAGGTTCATTCCACTACTGGCCTTCAGACCTTTATTATCTCCTAAATTACTCACTTTGTTATGTCCCATGAGACCTGTATTTATTGATCCTTTTTTTGTTATTTCAAGGGCTGTTTGTGTTATTTAGGCTAAGTGTTTTGTAAGGGGGCAACTCTTTAGGATAAGCTTTCAGCCAACACTTCCGAACCAGTTGATTCAAGGTGCTAGGTGTTGAAGCACCCCTAAGGACTTACTTACTCAAGTCTCTCCCCCATACATACACACCACAGGCATATAGTTTATTTATTTTCTTTCCTTGAGACCTTGGTGTCCAGCACCTCTTTGGGTTACTAAATGCTCTGTGGTGAGGGTTACTCTTAATAGTGGATTTTCAGCTGATAATCCCGAGTTAGTTAACCCAAGTTACCAGGTGATAAAGCACCCCAATGAGCTTATTCATCCAAGTAGATCCCCCACACAGGAGCACCACAGACACATGTCTTAAGGCAAACCATTGGTACCTAGCCTTATTGCTTACTCTTTTTCTTGTTTTTCACTTCCATTGTTCTTTCCCTTTTCTCTTATTAGGATTTTGTTGTTATCTTAGTCTCATGGGTATATCAAAAGTAAAGCATTCAGGATAGACAGTTGTCATCCTAACCTTGTGGTTGAACCAACTTAGCTAACTTATGACTACCCCCAAAGATTCATGAATGCACTTCCACATTATGAACTCCTTTCTGGTCTTTTGTAAACGTAGACATTCTCTTCTTCATACAAATAGACAAGCATACAAGTAAATAAGGGAAAGAAGCAGTGACACTTAAACCAGAGTTCATGGACCTAAGCAATAAGAGCATTAAGATGCAGAATTGAAAATGTTCAAACTAACATGGAAGCATGTTCTATTCCATACAAGATCTTCCTTATTTAAAGCATAGAAAAAGAAATGGAGTAACGAAGGAACTCCACCACCTTTTACTTTTGTGGCCGTCCTTGCTCTTTTCCTTGCTGGTCCTCTTTGTGTCCTCTTGCACTTCCTCGCAGCCGTGCCAATCTTGCTTGCTTCCAATCCGCAAGTGCCTTCCTCACTGATTCATGGCTCTCTTCCACCCTTTGTCTCTCTTCTCGTGCTAATTCATCCCTTACTTCTTCATACCTTGCGATTCCTGGGTGTAATATAGGCAGCTGTCCTACTAGGTACCCGAGCCTGGCTTGAGTGTTTATGTGATGTCCTGTCTCGCTCATGTAAACACCTTCTGCAAATGCCCTTTGCTCGTCCAGTAGTTCTGTGTGTTCTATCTGCCTTCGATGCATCTCATGTATGTGTGCCCCTTGATGTGCTTGGATGTTGATTAGCTTCTGGATGGACTCTTGTTGCTCATTTTGCCTTTGTTCCATCCTGTTGAATGTTTCTCCCCATTGTTGCCCTTGACTTTGTTGCTGTTCTATCATCTGCCTTTGCCACTCTCCTTGTTGAGTTATCTATCTTGATAGTGCTTCCTCTTGCTGCCTCATCATCTGTAGTTGTAGCTCTTTCTGTGCTCCTTGGCCTTCCAAGTACTGTCTAGACAAGCCATCAAGGGCTTCCTGTAGTTGATGCATGTCCAAGGTCTGTGGTGCTTGCCCCTCTGGGGCTTGTCCTTCCACTCCTTGAGGCCCTGTTCTCTTTCTTTGCTTCTTTTGAGGTATGGGGATGCTGCAGCATTCATCCTTCGAACTGTTATTGGAATGCCTTCCCTTATCCATACAGGATCCTCATCCTCAAACTCCACCCCAGCTTTCTTGCATAGTCGGTAAATAGTGCTGGGGTAACCTAACGTCCCTCTTGCGTCACTTTTCTTTGCCATCTTTCTAATGCCTTGAGCTATGATTTCATGAACCTTGATTTCTCCTCCCTTGAGTATGCAATGCACCATTGTTGCCCTTTCCAGATTCACCTCCGAGTTGTTTGTAGCTGGGAGGATAGACCTCCTCACTAGCTCAAACCACCCTTTGGCTTCAGGAGTGAGATCTGTTCTCTTGATGAATTTTGGCTTATTTCCCGCGTCCCTTTCCCAGTCAGCTCCGGGTACACAAAGGTCTCGCAGGATCTGGTCATAATTGGGGTCGTTGTCCATCCTTGAGTGATAACTTTCTTCTTCAAATAGTATAGACCGTAGCTTCAATGCCCTCATTACACTCATGGGACCAAAATCCACCATCTTTCCTCTCACAAAGCTTATATACGACTCATCTTTCTTATCATACCGGACTGCATTTGCATAAAATTCTCTTATGAGGTTTGCATTCACCTTAGTGACCGGGTCAGTGAGGAGCTCCCATCTTCTCCTTTCTACCTTCTCTGAGATTTCCGGGCACTCACTCTTCCTAACTCGAAATCCCAACTCATAGATGATTTCCTTACCAACCATCCACCCGTATTCCAATGCATGATGCAAGCTTCTAAACCTCTTCTTATCATACAGGTGTTCCTCCATGGGTTCCTTTCCCTTCCTTCTCTTTGCACTTGAGGCTGCCATGAATAATAGTTCTTATGTGAAGGTGGTAAGGTTGTGGAAACTTCTGGTTGTTTAGGGTTTTATGGCAATAAAGAGAGTGAGGGGGAGGGAATGTTTGTAATGAGATAAGAAGTGCTGAGTTTCTAAATGGATATCTATGAAGAGTGTGTGATGAAAATTAAGAATGGGTACGGATCAAGGGCTACTTATACAGGGAGGTTGTAAGTGAATGGATGGTGTGGATTGATGAACTTGTTGCTCGATGGACGGTTTGGTTTATGCATGCTAAATGACAAGGATCACCACTTTATTGTGGTTATTGGTTCGGTCATCAAGGTTCCTCTTTCCTCCATGTTGCCTGGCAACATTTTCCAATGCATTCTTCCTTGAGTCACGTGTGTGTATCTCTTCATAAAGTGCTGAACCTGTCCTATCAATCTCCGCAATGCTCCTTTCTTTTCCCTATAAAGATGAAATAAGAACAGTAAGAACTACCTTTATAAAAGACAAAATTGCTTCAACCTTTACGGCTAGAATAATAAAAGAACTTGTTTATTCCTGAATTCCAACTAACTAACTAACTGTGTATCTTTATATGCACATTGGTGGCACCATAGGGTGACACCAAACTTAGTTTGGAGCACTGTGATGAAAGGTTGTGTTCAAAGCTTTAAGAAGAATGCTTTGAACACCAAACTTGTTCTTTACTATATTCTGCATATAAAAATTTCACACGTGTTCGTCAAGTTTTGGTTGGAATTCATGAATATTGATTTATTCACTAACTTCTGAAAGCATGTAAAACATGGGTTGCCTCCCATGAAGCGCTTCTTTAACGTCACTAGCTTGACGGTACCCCCTTATTATGGTGGTTGATAATGCTTGAAGTCTTCTCCTCTGGCAGTGGACTTGTATCCATTGGTTGTATCAATGATCTCTACATGCTCCAAGGAGAGAACTCTGTTGATGGTGAAGACCTTAGGTAACTGAGATGGTACAGTAGGGAGATTAGGGGGGATATCTGTGGAATAGGTTGAGACTACTTTATCCCCTGGAGAGAAATCTTCCGTAGGGATCTTCTTGTTCCGCCACCCCCTTGGTACCTTCTTCTTTGTCCCTGGTGCTTTTTTCTTACTCTTGGTGGCTTCTTTTTTTGATGAGCCATTGTTGCTGCCTTCACTTGCTTCTGGTGGCTTAGGTTCCTCCAATTTTTCCTTGACCTGTGGCACTTGCTGTTCGCCTTGTCCATCAACCCAGTGAATCTCAGAATGGGCTGGTTGTGCTCCAATGCTTGCTTCTTCCTTTAGTATCTCATGATGATCTTTGCTCGGTTCTTTGTCCTCTTCATCTTTTTCTAGTGAGAGTTCGAAAACACTGAAGCTCAGTTGTTCATCATGGATCCTTAATATTAGCTCCCCTTTCTCCACATCTATGAGTGCTCTAGCAGTAGCTAGAAATGGTCTCCCCAATATGATTGGGTGCAGATGACTCTCTTCCATGTCCAGGATGACAAAGTCTGTTGGGAGAAAGTATTTTCCAACTTTGAGCAACACGTTTTCCACCACTCCTACCGCTTGCTTTTGAGTCTTGTCAGCCATCCTTATGATTACATCTGTAGGTAGTATCTCATTGATCTGCAGCCTTTTTACCAGGGATAGGGGTATTAAGTTGATGCTTGCTCCCAAATCGCAAAGTGCTCTATCAAAATTTGTTTCTCCTATAGCACAAGGGACATGAAAACTCCCTGGGTCTTTTCTTTTCGCGGGCAATTGTGCTTGAATGAGGGTGCTGCAATCCTTGTTCATCACTATAGTCTGGCCCCCCTTGAGTGAGCTCTTCCTGGGCAGTAGTTCCTTCATATACTTGATGAATGCTGGCATTTGCTGAATGACCTTGATGAATGGTATGTTCACATTCAAAGATGCAAACGAGTCTAAGAACCTTGAGTATATTCTCTTTCCCACAGCACCCTTTAGCAGTTGAGGAAATGGTGCATATAGTCTCAGCAGCTCCTGTTGTGAGATTTCTGGTTCTTGTTGGTCTTTCTTCTCCTTCTCTACTAAAGTATTTTCAGGTTGTTCTGACAGCTTGCTTGGCTTATCTTCAGTCTCCTTGTCATTTGTAGTGACCATATTGCAATCCTCCCATCTTACTTTCTTCGCTTCACCTCTCGGATTCTTCTCTGTGTCACTTGGAAAGCCATCAGTGGGTCTGGGAATCTTCTCAGACAAATATCCCACTTGGAATTCCAGCTTCTTGATTGCTTCCCCCCGATTCTTCATATTGGCTCTTACCTCCTCTTTGAACACCTTATTGTCTTGAATGTCTTTGCATATGATTTCAAGTAAGGTTTCAATCTTAGAGATTCTGTCATCAAATGATGGTATGTTGAGGGTAGAAGTAGAAGGGTGAGATGTATTGATGTGGTTTTGTGGGTATGTCCTCTGTGTGAATTATTGGGGAGCTGTGTTGTTGTTAGAGTTGTGACGTCTCTGATCTTGGCCTTGGTCTTGTTGACTACCCCACCCAAAGTTTGGGTGATTCCTCCATCCAGGGTTGTAGGTCTTGGAGTATGGATCATGGTTGTGTCTATGTGAATTCCCAATGTAGTTGGCTTGCTCCTGAGTGCCTTCTTCCTCTTCACTTGCTTCCTCTTGAGTTGAAGTGGTGATCGCTGCTACTTGACTTCTTTCCATCTTCTTGGTGAGGTCAGCTAGCTGCTTGGTGATGAGCTTGTTTTGAGCCAGCAGAGCATCTACATTGTTCAGCTCCATTACCCCTCTAGTGTTCCCTCTTTCGGAAGCATAGAAGTAGTCATTCTCAGCTACAATTTCAATGACATCTATGGCTTCCTCAATGGTCTTCTTCTTGTTCAAAGAACCTCCGGATGAATGGTCTACGGCCTTCTTTGATTCATATGACAGTCCTTCATAGAAGATGTGCAGCTGCACCCATTCATTGAACATATCAGATGGACATCTCCTTGTTAGGTCTTTAAATCTCTCCCATGCTTCATATAGAGTCTCACCATCTTGTTGCCTGAAAGTTTGGACCTCAGCTCTCAGCCGATTGACTCGCTGATGGAGGTAAAATCTTGCTAAGAATTTGTTCATAACATCATCCCAAGTTGTCAAGCTCTCCTTTGGAAAAGACTCCAACCACTTGGTTGCCTTGTCTCTGAGAGAGAATGGGAACAACAACAGTCTATAGGCGTCAGGTTGAACGCCATTGGATTTCACTGTGTCACATATTCTCAGGAAGGTGTTTAAGTGTTGGTTGGGGTCTTCTTGGACACCTCCTCCAAACGAGCAATTGTTCTGAACAAGGGTGATGAGCTGTGGCTTTAGTTCAAAGTTGTTGGCATGGATGGTTGGTTTTTGGATGCTACTTCTGCAGTTCCCTGGGTTTGGGTTAATGTAAGAGCCCAAGACTCTTCTATCTTCCCCACCAGGATTTGCTCTACCTCCTCCACCATGGTTGTGCACCTCTTCCTCACGATGGTCTTCCATGGTTGTTTCAAAGTATTCTTCACATTGTTCCTCCTCTTCTTTAGCACCCACTACACGTTTTTCTTTTGCCTCCCTTCTTAATCTTAAGAAGGTTCTCTCAGGTTCAGAATCAAAGGAAGTTGAAGCTCCGCTTCTTCTCCCTGTCATACAACCAACAGAGTGCAAGCAAAGAAAAGTAATGCAGAACGTATCTTGTTAGAATTACTTGTTAGTGTCAGTGATGCAATATATCAAATAGTTAGTGGGGTTAGTGAACTGAATTGTAAATAACAATGTAAATAACAAAGAAAAACTGAGAAACAGGGGGAAGGGAAGAATTAAACTACGACGGAAAGCAAATTAAACAAACAGAAAATTAAATCAAACAAAATATAAATGCTCAATCTAGTGATCCTCTAATGTAATCATTGTCGATGCACAATCAATCCCCGGCAACGGCGCCATAAACTTGATCGGGGTAAAACTTGTCTCTCAACAAATTCCCATTCGGCAAGTGTACCGAATTTGTTGTCAAGTAAAAACTCACAATAGAGTGAGGTCGAATCCCACAGGGATTGATTGATCAAGCAACTTTAATTAGAGGAATTATCTATTTGAGCGAATCCATGAATAGAGTTGATAATTGCAGAAATTAAAATGGCAAGAAAGTAAATGACTGAAAGTAAATAGCAGAATTGTAAATGGGAATGGGGGAATTGCTCATAAAAGTAAATTGCAGAAAATAAAGAGAATGGGTAAGATCAAAAATGGGGAGTTCATTGGGCTTAGGAGATGTTGCATTCTCCGGATCAATTTCATTTTCATCTCTTCCTCAATCATTGCACTCATTGATCTCCTTGGCAATCTTAAGTGATTGAATCACAATTTCTTGCAATTCAATCTCTCAAATCTTGATCAATAGCCAATTCCTTGGTCAATACTCATGAGAAGAGATGAAGTATGGTCACTGATTATACCACATGCACTTCCCAAATCAAATGCTTAGAGGGTTATAGCCACATACCCATCCACAGTCAATTTGGTCCAGCATGAGAAAGCATTTCTAGCTAATCTCTTCATTCCTCTTTCAAGGATCCGAAGAGATCCATGTTTGAATAGCTTCTTTTCCAAGATAACTATCCAATTGGATGAAGATCGAAAGTTTTCAAGTAAAATCAAAAGGAAAGATAGAAGAAGAACAAGAAAATTAGTATTGATCCATCAAATTACAACAGAGCTCCCTAACCCAATGAAAGGGGTTTAGTTGTTCATAGCTCTAGAAATCAAAATCAAAGATGGAGAATACATAATAAAGTTAGAAGTGCAAAGAAAGTAAAAATACAAAGAGTAGTTCTCTTTCCTCGCTCCCTCTAAAAGCTCCTCTCTATTTCAAAACTACTCCTATATATACTACTCTTCTCATCTCTAGTTAGCTCTTCAAGTCTTGGGCCTCTGGATCTTTGAGCTTGAAGCAGTTCCTTTCTTCAATTGGGCTTGGCCTACTTGCAGAGAAAAAGTGTGAAGTGGGCAGAGACTTTAGCTCAAGACGTTAGGGGTGTCTAACATTTAGTAAAGATACAAGTTCGAGAACGTTAGTGACACTTAACATTGTCAATAACGTTGCCATGCACCCTTTGCCTCACGTTAAAGCCCACGTTAACTGGGTCAATGGTGGACGAAATTGTGATTGCCCTCTTTGTAGTTGCATGAGATTTATTTAATGGCTTTTTATCATATGTGATCACAACTACGTTCAACTAAACCAGCAAGTGTACTGGGTCATCCAAGTAATACCTTACGTGAGTAAGGGTCGATCCCACAGAGATTGTTGGTATGAAGCAAGCTATGGTCACCTTGCAAATCTCAGTCAGGCGGATTCAAGGATAATTGGATTATTAGTTTAAATTTGATTAATGGAATAAATAAAAAATAAAAGGGATAGAAATACTTATGTAAATCAATAGTGGGAATTTCAGATAGGCGTATAGAGATGCTGTACTCCTCTTGAATCTCTACTTCCTTATTACATTCATCCAATCCTTCCTACTCCTTTCCATGGCAAGCTGTATGTAGGGCATCACCGTTGTCAATGGCTACATCCCATCCTCTCAGTGAAAACGTTCCTATGCTCTGTCACAGCACGGCTAATCATCTGTCGGTTCTCAATCAGGTTGGAGTAGAATCCCTTGATTCTTTTGCACTTGTCATCACGCCCAGCCTTCAGGAGTTTGAAGCTCGTCACAGTCATTCAATCACATAATCCTACTCGGAATACCATAGACAAGGTTTAGACTTTCCGGATCCTCATGAATGCCGCCATCTATCTAGCTTATACCACGAAGATTCTGTTGGGGAATCTAAGAGATATGCGCCCGGCCTAGAGTAGAACGGAAGTGGTTGTCAGTCACGCGCGTTCATAGGTGAGAATGATGATGAGTGTCACGAATCATCACATTCATCAAGTTGAAGTGCAACGTATATCTTGGAATAAGAATAAAAGAGAATTGAATAAAAAGTAATAATAATTGTATTGAAACTTGAGGTACAGCAGAGCTCCACACCCTTAATCTATGGTGTGTAGAAACTCCACTATTGAAAATACATAAGTGAAAGGTTCAGGCATGGCCGAATGGCCAGCCCTCTCCATGATCAAGAGACCGAATAGTCAAAAGATTAAACTGTCAAAAGATGTCTAATACAATAGTAACTTATCCTATTTATACTAGACTAGCTACTAGGGTTTACATGAGTAAGTAATTGATGCATAAATCCACTTCCGGGGCCAACTTGGTGTATGCTTGGGCTGAGCTTGATCTATCCACGAGCTGAGGCTTTTCTTGGAGTTGAACTCCAAGTTATAACGTGTTTTGGGCGTTCAACTCTGGATCATGACGTTTTTCTGGCGTTTAACTCCAGACAGCAGCATGTACTTGGCGTTCAATGCCAAGTTACATCGTCAATTTCCGAATAAAGTATGGATTATTATATATTGCTGGAAAGCTCTGGATGTCTACCTTCCAACGCCGTTAAGAGCGCGCCATTTGGAGTTCTGTAGCTCCAGAAAATCCATTTTGAGTTCAGGGAGGTCAGATTCCAACAGCATCAGCAGTCCTTTTGTCAGCCTTTTTCAGAGTTTTGCTCAAGTCCTTCAATTTCAGCCAAAAATTACCTGAAATCACAGAAAAACACACAAACTCATAGTAAAGTCCAGAAATGTGAATTTAGCATAAAAACTAATGAAAACATCCCTAAAAGTAGCTTGAACTTACTAAAAACTACCTAAAAACAATGCCAAAAAGCGTATAAATTATCCGCTCATCACAACACCAAACTTAAATTGTTGCTTGTCCCCAAGCAACTGAAAATCAATTAGGATAAAAAGAAGAGAATATACTATAAATTCCAAAATATCAATGAATATTAATTCTAATTTGATGAGCGGGACTTGTAGCTTTTTGCTTCTGAACAGTTTTGGCATCTCACTTTTTCCTTTGACGTTTAGAATGATTGGCTTCTCTAGGAACTTAGAATTTCGGATAGTGTTATTGACTTTCCTAGTTAAGCATGTTGATTCTTGAACACAGCTACTTATGAGTCTTGGTCGTGGCCCTAAGCATTTTGTTTTCCAGTATTACCACCGGATACACAAATGCCACAGACACATAACTGGGTGAACCTTTTTAGATTGTGACTCAGCTTTGCTAGAGTCCCCAGTTAGAGGTGTCCAGAGCTCTTAAGCACACTCTTTTTGCTTTGGATCACGACTTTAACCACTCAGTCTCAAGCTTTTCACTTGGACCTTCATGACACAAGCACATGGTTAAGGACAGCTTGATTTAGCCGCTTAGGCCTGGATTTTATTTCCTTGGGCCCTCCTATCCATTGATGCTCAAAGCCTTGGATCCTTTTTACCCTTGCCTTTTGGTTTTAAGGGCTATTGGCTTTTTCTGCTTGCTTTTTCTTTTTCTTTCTATTTTTTTTCGCAAGCTTTTCTTTTTTCTTTTTTTTTCACTGCTTTTTCTTGCTTCAAGAATCAATTTCATGATTTTTCAGATCATCAATAACATTTCTCTTTGTTCATCATTCTTTCAAGAGCCAACAGTTTTAACATTCATAAACAACAAGATCAAAAATATGCACTGTTCAAGCATTCATTCAGAAAACAAAAAGTATTGTCACCACATCAATATAATTAAATTAAATTCAATGATAAATTCGAAATTCATGTACTTCTTGTTCTTTTGAATTAAAACATTTTTCATTTAAGAGAGGTGAAGGATTAATGGATTTTATTCATAGCTTTAAGACATAGTTACTACATACTAATGATCATGAAGTAGAGACACAAAACATAGATAAACACAACATTCAAAACCGAAAACAGAAAGAAATAAAGAACAAGGAATGAATCCACCTTTAGTAGCATCTTCTTCTTGAAGGACCAACAATGTCCTTAAGCTCTTCTATGTCCCTTCCTTGCCTTTGTTGCTCCTCCCTCATTGCCCTTTGATCTTCTCTTATTTCTTGGAGAATGATGGAGTGCTCATGATGTTCCACCCTTAATTGTTCCACATTGTGGCTCAAATCTTCTAAGGAAGTGTTGAGTTGCTCCCAATAGTTGTTGGGAGGAAAGTGCATCCCTTGAGGCATCTCAGGGATTTCTTGATGATGAGCTTCCTCATGCATCTCTTGAGAACCGTGAAGGGTCTCTCTTGCTTGCTCCATCCTCTTCTGGTGATGGGCTTATCCTCTTCAATGGGTATGTCTCCTTCTATGATAACTCCAGCTGAGTAACATAGATGGCAAATAAGGTGAGGAAAAGCTAGCCGTGCCATTGTGGAGGACTTGTCGGCTATTTTGTAGATTTCATTGGAGATGACCTCATGAACTTCTACTTCCTCTCCACTCATGATGCTATGAATCATGATGGCCCGATCCACAGTAACTTCAGATCGGTTGCTAGTGGGAATGATGGAGCGTTGAATGAACTCCAACCATCCTCTAGCCACAGGCTTGAGGTCCAGTCTTCTTAGTTGAACTGGCTTGCCTTTGGAGTCTCTTCTCCATTGAGCTCCTTCCACACATATGTCCGTTAGGACTTGGTCCAACCTTTGATTGAAGTTGACCCTTCTAGTGTAGGGGCGTTCATCTCCTTGCATCATAGGCAAGTGAAACGCCAACCTCACACTTTCCGGACTAAAATCTAAGTATTTCCCCCGAACCATTGTGAGATAATTCTTTGGGTTCGGGTTCATACTTTGATCATGGTTCCTAGTGATCCATGCATTGGCATAGAACTCTTGAACCATTAAGATTCCGACTTGTTGCATGGGGTTGGTTATGACTTCCCAACCTCTTCTTCGGATCTCATGTCGGATCTCCGGATACTCATTCTTCTTGAGCTTGAAAGGGACCTCAGGGATCACCTTCTTCTTTGACACAACATCATAGAAGTGGTCTTGATGGCTCTTGGAGATGAATCTTTCCATCTCCCATGACTCGGAGGTGGAAGCTTTTGTCTTCCCTTTTCCTTTTCTAGAGGATTCTCCGGCCTTAGGTGCCATTGATGGTAGTGGAAAACAAAAAAATTGTGCTTTGACTACACACCAAACTTAAAATATTGCTCGTCCTCGAGCAATAGAAGAAAGAAGAGAAGAAGAAGAAGAAGAAGAAGAGAATATGGTAGAGAGGGAGATATGTAGGTTCGGCCTAGGTGAAGAAGAAGGGGTTTTGTTGTGTGAAAATGAAGTAGAATGGAA